>NW_020884906.1:7220633-7450452 GCF_003945725.1 Corapipo altera
GTGGTTTAAGGTTTGTACCTCGGCTGTTCTGACAGGTCACAGCAGGGTGAACACTTTTCAGCACACACCTGGATGCTCACAGGTAACACCACACTGGGAATCATTCAGTGCCTCAGGGAGCCTGAAGAGCGAATGAACAACCAAGAGCAGAGCCCATATCCCTCAGTGTTACCATACATGGCCAAAACCAAAACTCCTTGAGCTTCCTCATACGTTTTGGCCAATGTTTGCGCATTCATTTGCATGCGGTTTGGTACTTAAGGGGGGGGTTGATGGTTCAGGGCAGTGACACCCCGCTAATTCCCCTTCTAATTCTTCAGAATTTGGAGGAATAGATGTCATGAGGAGATGAGATGAGCTGAGAACCCTCCTCTTCCCCCATGAAGCTGTGCCAGGACCATGAACTACCTCCAGTAAAATCTGGGTGTTAAAACACTTCAAAACCCTCAGGGAGATACATTTGTTGCGGTCTTGCTGGTGACTGTCACAGCTGATGGAAACATCAGTAGCTACAGATTAAACAAATGTTATCCAACATATGTTAAACTTTGACACTAGTTAAACCACTGATTCAATAAGCAGGAAAGCCTCTCTTACCTACTGAGCAATACCTTGATAATAGAATGATACACCCAGAGATTAGAGTGGCAACGCTGCATCCCTGCCCACGGCACTGTAAAATTAATTAATAGCTTCCTTCTGAACGCCAGCCCAGCACACTGACACCACCCTCCTTCCTCAAACAATCGTGTTCAAGCTAAAAAAGAAGAAAACAAAAGCAGTTTGGCAGCCTGGGAGCAGAGCTGCAGGTAACCCCGAGTCAGTGGGTTTGGGGTGTGATTCACATTTTCCACGTAAGTACGTGACGCGCTGAGTCAGTGATTGAGCTGAGAGCCCTGGCTGCCCATCCCTCATTTATTAAGAGCCTCAAACCTGTGTGTGTGGCTTGAAATTTTTTAAAAGTTATATTTTAATCACGTACCAGGCAATGCTTTACCCTGGACTGGAAAACAAGAGCCAGGGCAGCAGCACTCAGCACCACCCAGCAGCTCAAAAGAGGAACTGAAGGAAGACTTTTGGCCTCCAGCTAAAAAGAAAGTGGCACAAAGTGAAATTTACTCTGAGAAATCTGATTGAAGCCTAATCCTCTCAACAACTGCCACCGGCATGGTGGATCCTGCAGGGATGGACAATCCTTGCTCGACACGGTGCTGGAAGAGTCACTAAGGACGGACTCAGGTGGAAATGACCCCTGTGGAACTTTTGCTACAGCTTCCTAAAACACCTGGATGGAAATGCTGCAAAGATCACCCAGATCCTCGCCTGGATTAATGAGCTATTTAGATCACAACTGTACCAGGTACATGAATTTTGAGCTGAAGTCTCCAACAAACAGAAGCAACAGCTCAGGTTTTACACAAACTCTTTGATTCCACTGTAACCACTAATCTTCTTCATTTCAGCTGAATAAAACCATCCTAACAAACAGTTTAAATGATGTCTAGAGTGCTGCAAGCCCAACAACTTGTCAAAATATGCCACAAATCCTAATTTTTCTGAAGGAAAATACCCTATTACCAAATTTTGCAGCTCCAAGGAACCACACAGCAAGGTTTATCCCATTTTATCTGTACCAACACGCCTGGTTATTATGTTTTAAAGACTCCATTTCCCCAGTTTTAGCCATACCACATATTTTCCCCTCAGCTCCAGCACTGCAGGATTGCTGCAAAGTATCTCACAGCCTTTATACGGAAACAGCACCGTGGCTACAGACTCCACCTCTGAAACTTATGTCAGCGGCTAAATTTAGCTTCCTGCAAATATGCATCAATTCCATCTCTGCAAGAAATCACCCTGGTTTGCTCCTGATGTGTTTTATAAGTACCACATTTCGTGTGTCCCACAGCCCCCCTTGCCAGGGTGCTGTTTGGAGTCAGAAGAGGTAAAGAAACACCTGAAGCATCTCTTCTTAGGAGAAATTTTTATGCCTTCAGCTGATACCCTGCAATTTGGAATCTCTGAGCAACCCCAGATGGGCGTCAAACCCCATCAGTGGAAGCAGTAAAGTCATTTGAGGGATGAATTTATCCTGCATGTCTCAGTTTGCCGAAATCCTCATCGCTAAATATATTCTGAATGGAGGGAAATGGCTTAGGGAGGGTTTAGGGAGATCAGCACTTTAAAGTCCTGTTATTTTGCAGCTTAACTTGTAAGTCACGCAAAATATGCCAGACAGGACAGTTTGGACCTGGTTTCCAATTTATACAGCTTTTCAAGGAGTTTTATGTCCCTATTTATCTATTTCCTGAAGACTTTTGAATTTGTTATTATATTTACTTCATTGTAATATTTGTTTAACAGGAAGCAGTAGGTTCTCCCACCTGAAATTTGAATATTTCTTTTATATTTCTCTTTCACATCTCCTATCATTTAGGGATCTCATCCCATCAATAGATACTCAAGGCCAGACTCAGTAGCATTAGGAAGAGCTGCTCCCACTGAAATCAGTAACGTGATCTTAACTTTCATTTAATATTACTGGAATTTAGTGCTTTTTAATGCAGGGAAATGTTCCCTACCCATGGCAGGGGGTTGGAATGAGATGATCTTTAAGGTCCCTTCCAACCCAACCCATTCTGGGATTCTGTGAAGTCTGAACTGATTGCAACGACAAACCCACCCCAAGCCATTCTCCCTGTGTGGAATTAGATTTACTTTTAGCATTACTTTGCTTTTTCTGCCTCTTTTCCTCAGTGTCCATGGGCACAGAGGGAGTTCCAGGGGCAGCTTTATGAAACCAGTCCCAATCCTGGTTTTTAAAAGACATTTCAAAGATCATCAACTGTTGAGCGGCTGCCAAGATGAATTTGTCCTAAGAGCCACCACAGAACAGCTCCTGATAATGGCAAATCGATTCCGTCTCGACAACGGGATCTGCCCAGGGAAGTGCCTCCCAGCTCCTGCAAAATGTTTGTCTGGAGAGAGAGAGAGAGAGAGAGAGAGAGAGAGAGAGCAAAATCCCTTTGGATTGGCCTTATTCAGTCCTTGGCCAGAAAGGGGAGCTGTAGAATTAGGGAATGAAGATAAGGAGAACAAAATGTTCCAGCAGATATTTTAAAACAACAGGCAGGGAGGGAGAAGTGAAGGAGAGTGAATCTGAGCTCGTGGGCAAGGAGAGAGGAAAACCTGGATTAAAGAAGAGGGTCAGGAGCCAGCACCCCGAGCTTTATTCCCAGCTCTGTGTGACATGGAACCACCACTGAGCTACTTCCACATCCCAAAGTTGGGGTCAAATCCCAAATCCCCTCCCCAAAGGGTGATAAAATCTGCTGTGGTGAGTGAGGGCCTGTGCTGACATCATGTCTGTGCTGCTTGGAATGGCTGGGAGATGCTGGAGATGGATAAGGAATGAGTGAACATTAGGCCAGGATGGGCATTAATAATTTATACCATTGTTATTAATGATTTACAATAGATTTCATCAAGCACATCTATTACTGCATCTATCCACTCTCACACATTTTGTGCAGTAATATCGATGTCAAACACATCCCTCCCAACTCAGCTGTAGGAAAGGCACCCAAAAGAGTGCTTTTACAGCAGAAAGAAACCTCTAATTTCAGTTTCTATTTCCTCATGTATTTTTCTCCACCATTAGACAGGATTGTAAAATATATTTTCATTTCTTTCCTATTTTTGCAGTGAAGGGGAGGTAAGTCCCAATACCTAATTAAAATGTTGGGCCACCAAATAAAACCAAAGCAATTACTTGCAACAGATGGGATTTCCTTTGTTGCTGTCTCTGGATGATTAACGAGGAGGAGAGAGACAAGAAAGCAGAACACAAAAAGTGCAAAAAAAAAAAAAAAAGAGAAAGGAAAAAAAAAGCAAACTGTATTTTATTTACAACATGAAAATCCTGGGATTGACACTTCCTAGCATCCTGAAATCCTGAATAGCAGCAAAAAATCAGGCAGGTAGGGAAGGAGCCGGGGCTGGGTGCTGGTTTTCCTGGGCACTGAGCACAGACCTCATTATTTAACCACTTTGGAATCCTTTTGCCATCTCCTTCTGTTTCTCTCCCTGCTGTCTAGGATCAAGTTGGACCAAAGGTGCTGGAAAAATCAGAGATATAAGAAAGGAATCATGTAAGGGTAAATACAGGCGAGGTGTTTGTGTTTGAGATTTGGGAAGACAAATGTTTTAAACAGCTTTTCAAAACCCCAGCAGGCTGTCATGGACAGAGCAAAATGAGAAGCCATTCCTGCTCTTCTTCCTGCTCCAGTGGAAGGTGTCCCTGCCCATGTCAGGGGGTGGAACAAGATGAGCCTTTAGGTCCCTCCCAACCTGAAATATTCTGTGATTCTATGATTTTTTTATTGCAATATTTTCACAGTTTAGCACTGAAATATTGTCTCAGCCCTCCATCCTTATTTCTTCTGGAGAACAAGGAGGTGCCAGGAGGGATTTACTGCAGCCAGTATTGCCCTAGGGATGGAGCTGATTCCTTACATCCCTTCTCACCCCTTTCTTCTGCCAAACCACCCATTGCATCCATTGCATCCACCTGCTCCTTCCATTCCTGGGAAGGACAGGCTGATCAAACATCCCTGTGTGGCTGATGAGAACACTCCAGATCAGTTGTGCCACTGATATCAGACAATTCCCACCCAGGAGCAGCAGAGATCCAGACACTGGGATAACACCAACCCTGTCCCTGCTCCGTTCTCAGAGCCTGGCACAGCCAGTTTGTAGTGACAAACAGCTCTCAACCCTATTTCTTTACATTGGGAGAATGATAACGTGTCCTCAGCTGCCTCCTGAGGGGACAGGACCTGTTTGTCATCCCTGCAGGGATTCTGTTATCCCTGACACACAAACTGTGGCACGTCCCTGCTCCGCCTCAGTGTCGCGACAGCAACCAACAGCAAAACGTGCCTGGTGCTGTGGGATAATCACACCTATTTTTTTAAGCAAACACACGACTCAGTTCAAAGCCACCATAGATTTCCTGTGCCTTAAAACACTTATTTTCCCTTATAAGGAAATGCACAATTGCAGATTGTCACTGAACAGAAGATGTGAGTTAAGCAGCGTGGGTCGGGTGGCTCCTTGCAGGATCCACTCTCTCACACAAACACTCATTTCTGTCCTTCTCTATTTCTGCAGAACTGCTGTTTTACCAGGAAAATTTCAACAAAGTTCACTTATCTGTATTTTTTCAGTGAAAGGCTTTCCAAGTTGATGTCATTCTCCTGAAAGGCTTATTCAGTGAAGTCACAGTGCAGGAGAAAAAGAACTTAAGGAAAATAATGCTTCTTTTTAATGCCACAGTTAAAATAAAATTATACTGGCTCACCCAGTGCCTGGAGAGACAGAGGCACATAATCCCACATGGCAGTGGGAGGGAGCATCCTATGGGCACTGCTGCACTGTGGTTGTTGAAAAAGCAGTGTATTGTATTTATTCCTATACAGGAGAGTCTGACAAAGCAAATCTTTCTCCAAAACAATTTCACTGCACAAAGTGCTTTGAACCAACACCTGAATTCCATCCTGTCTCGTTACAAGATTCCATGTGCCCTGAGCACATCCCATCTGTCACTGGGCCATTCCAGGCAGGTATTTTCCAACCACCTCCATGCTCCCACCTCCCCTCCCCTCCATCCCCGGTGCAGTGCCCTCCAGGACCCCCAGGGCAGAGCCAGGAGCCCTCACTCCTCACCTTTCTTGGGTGCTGGTGGTGCCACTGCCCCCTCTGACGCCTTGGGCTTTTCGAAGGTTTTCTTGGCGTCGGCGACTGTCAGCACGTTCTCATCCTCCTGACTCTTCCTCCCCTTCCGCTCCGGCTCCTCCGAGCCCCCTCCTCCCACAGTCCTGCCCCCAGGGAGCTGCTCTGTGCCTGCTGCCCGCTGCTCCTTGCCAGGCTTGGCCTCATCTCCGCAGGGCTCCAGCAGCGCCTCTGTCAGTGCCACAGCCTTGCTCATACTCAGAGCCAGGCTCTCCTTGCTGTGGGTCCTGACCGGAGGGGCCGGGGGGGTTCTTTTCTGGATGTAGGAATCGAGCATCCCTGTGTCAGCTTCCCCTCCAAGCTGCTCCCAGCTCTCCAGGAGCTGGCTGCTGCTCTGTCTCGAAAGCCTCCCAGTGTCCCTGGCCACTGAGGGATAATTTGTGACCGCAGAGACCATTCTCTCCCGGCTCTTTGCTACCTGCTTGTCTGGCTCATTCTTCCTGGCTGGATCCTCCTCGCCGGCCTGGCCATTCTGGCACAGGTCTGGCATTCCCTCAGGCTGGGGGGAGAAGCTCTGTGCCGGCCTGAAGCTCTCGGCTGCCTTGCTGTCCCTGGGGATGTAGGAGAGAGATGTTGCTGCTTCATGTTTGCTTTGCAGGATGTAATCCATGAGCTCAATGCTGTCGGACCTGACAGGGACCGTGGGCTTGTTCCTCTCCGAGGGGCAGTTCAGGCTCAGTTTGTTCACCTGCCTGCTCTCCACGCTGCTCTCCGAGTCCGAACAGCTCATCTGCCTCCTCAGGACCCCTGGGAAAGAGTTGAGCCTGTTCAGGCTTGGACTTGCCACCTTCCCGTCCCCTGCATAGTCCTCCTGAATCTCAAGCACCGTGTCCTCTGTCTCTTCCCATTCCTCCTCGGGTTCTTCTTCTGCCTCCTGGATGAGGCGCCGGTACTCGCTCTCCTCCAGCCTGTAAACCACCGGCCTCACCGTCCTGCCCGTGCGCCTGGGCCCCACCTCCATCTCGTACACCTTTGGAGGGGCTTCTCCGTCCTCCCCTCTCCTGCACCCTTTGGACATGGGATGCTCTTCCAGGCACAGGTCCCCTGCCAACCCCCGCTGCCCTCTCTGCCCGTTGCTGCTCATCTCCGACCTCCTGGCAGGGGCCCTGGTGTCACTCCCGAGGTGGGGGAGGTCCCCCCTCTCCAGCCTGTTCCCCAGGCCCTCCTGGCCGAGCTGCTGCCGTGTACAGTCCTCACGTGTTCCCGCGGAGTCTCCCTGGGAAGCAGCGCAGTCTCTCCCCCTCTTCTTACTTGTGTCATCCCGTAAATATCCACAGTACTGCCAGGTGGAGGCTTCCATGGCCGGCAGCTTCGTCACTGTAATTCCTGGTTCCAAATGCTTTGAGAGTGGCCAGCCAAGATTTCTCCCCACCTTGGGTCTGGGCAGGCTGTCAGCACCGCCTTCTCCTTGCTCCGCTAAGGGAGAGAGACGGGGGCAGTTGGAAGCATCGGAGCCTGGGTCATGTGAACCGGCGTTCCTTGGCCTCATGGCCAGGAGAGGAACATCCCGCTGGCACGATGGAGCGCGACAGCGCCCAGCACAACTGATTCTACCTTGGTCCCTACCCACATATATCCCACCTGGATAACTGGAAAAGCACCCCCCAGCTGCTAATTTATTGGTCCATGGCACTTCACAGCCAGGACTTGCCTCCCATCTGCATCCTTCTCCAGGGATTCTCCTCTTTCCCCAACCTGCTGAAGCGACAGCCCCCCACAGTCCCGTGCAGCAATCCTGGCTTCCCTCCGATCCTGCTGCTTCCATAGGGATTTACAGCCAGGTTGTCTGCTGCGGCTCGTCTGGCCAGGATCCCCTCCGGAAGCTTCCCTGTGGGTCTCACGGAGAGCATGGAAAGCCGCATCCGTGCCCCTGGCTCTCCTCCCTGCCTCCCTGCCCTGCGCCCGGGGACGTGGAGAGGCTCCCCCAGCGCTCCTTCCTTGGAAGCGGCGCTGCCTTGGGCTGCGTCCCAGTGCCTGGGGGAGAGATGCCGCCTGCACAGAGCACGCGGGGCAGTGACGGGTCGGCTGGAATGATCCTGGGAATACGTTACTGCGAAGGGAATTGCTGTGACAGAAAAAGGCTGCCTGAGATAAACAGGAGCCCGACAGCAGCCCCAGATACAACTTTCCCTGCAGAGACTCCCAAACACAACTTATCAAAAATCCCTATTAACGCCTGGGCATTTGTCTAAGTAACCCTCCGAGCAGAACGTTCCTCCCTTTGGATAACGCTCCGGAAGGCGCTGGAGCCGGGGAGCTGGAGGGCTCTAATCCGTTTGTACACAGCCGGGATGCCTGGCATTGCAACGAGCCGCGGCTCCCGGCCCGGCTCCCAGCCCAGCTCCCAGCTCAGCCACTGCCCCAGAGCTTTGCCTTTTATGGTTCCTCGAGCTGGGAAGCATCCCGAGGCAGGATGCAGGAAAACACCTGATGGTCCCAAAGAGGCTCCTGCAGAGGCACCTCTATAGTGCCAGGGCTGAGTTACCCCAGTGCCACCCCAAGAGTTGGCAAACAGTCCCCAGGACCTACCCACTGGCCCCAGGCCAAAGGCATCCCCTGATATTCCATGGGGCTGGAAAATCCTACCAGCAGCTCCATCCAGACCCCCAGGGACCCTGGCAGCCCTCTGAGCACTCCCACAGGCTGTGTGAGTGACACGTGGGCCCACGGTCACGATGCCACCACCTTGTCCCTGTCCCATGATCCATTTCAGGAGCCAGTCCTGGCTGCTGCTGAGGGGAAGGAGTGAGGGATGACAGTTATCCCAGCCCTTATCGGCCTGGAGCCAGACAGGCCCCTCATGGGGACAGTTCTTTATCAATGCACGTTGCAGAGCTGCTCTGCAGCGAGACAAAACCCCATTTGTTACCACTGGAAGTCTCAGATCCCTGCCTAGGCTGCCAAGAGCAAACACAACTGATTCCCAGCAGGATTGGGACCAGCAGCTGAGCTCCCGATGCTCTGGCATGAGAGGGACCTGGCAGCACCAGTTCTGGCAGGTAGAGGAATGCTGAGCAAGATGTGCTGACAGGTGTGTGAGTGAGGAATTTCAGAGCCAATCTGTCACCTGAGTGAGATGAACTCAGTGTTGGCACCACGACCTGATCAATAATTCAGGTGTTTCCCCTTGAGCCCTCGGTTCCCCATGGCAAAGCCAAATTCATTCCGGGCTTCTCACAACCCCTCGTGATTTGAGGGTATCTTGGTGGGTTTGGCTTGTCCTGTGTGGAGGTCACAGAGCCCAGGGTTGGTGTGGAACAGGCACGTCCAGGTCCTTGGGTGTGCCCTGGGTGTTCCAGTGAACTCCCGGAGCTATGACACGGCTCTGATGGTTCTGCTCCTGAACCCTCTGCATAAAAGGCAATGGCAGCTGCTGCAACGTCGCCACTGCCCCATCCTTCAAACTGAGAGAGGAAGAGACTTTTAGGGAATGTGCAACAAGGCTGGAGCAAACCCGGCCAGCAGCACAGCCTGGGCCGTGCCCGCTGCAGGAACCGGCTCCTCTGGCCTCGGCAGCACCAACCTGCAGCTTCTGCTGAGGAAAATATTTACATTTCCACCTCTCCAGAGGCCAGTGCGGCTGTTCCGCCACAGCCCAGAGGGAAGGGACATGGAGGCAGTGCCCTGGGGCTGCAGGAGAACCTCTGCTGCAGGAGCTTCTCTGCTGCAGTCACTGCTGCTGGGGATGTGCAGCAGCAACCCTGGGAGTCCTTCCTGTGCCTTCTGTGTGTGCTACAACCTGCGCCGCTCACCGGCCAAACATCATCTTTTTGCCCAAAAACATCATTAAAGTATCTGCTCACCACCAAACCCTACATGGAGCTGGAAAACACTGCCAGCAAACCAACTTCTTCCCATCAGAGGGTCCTTGAGGAGAGACCACTCAGCTCCTTTCCGATAGCACTCAGTACCACCTGCAGCTCCTTCAGGCAGGAGGAACTCGCACCTTCCCACCACCCCAGTTCCCAACCAGGAGGGCACCCAGTGCCAGGCTGCCCCTCTGCCATGGGCTGCCCAGGGCAGCTCCACACTCAGCATCTCCTCTCGCCAGCGGGCTATAAATAAACCCTCCACAGTCGCCGGAGAGAAGTTGTGTTGCTCCAGATGTTGCCTGGTTTTGCCATAGCAACATCACAACAGGATGGAACAAACTGCTTCGAAAAGAACCAACTTTCAATCAAAACAAGACTAAGAAAAGTCCCAGTCACCGGCAGCCCAGGCACCCTCCAGTCATCCCGTGCTCCTGGCCTGTGGTGTCCCTCACACGACCTCCCACACCCACCTTGGGAGCTGGGAACAGCTCTGTGGGGAGGCTCTGCCTTCGGGAAACCAAGCTGAGCAGGGAGGGATGTCTTGTGACCCAGCCAAGGGATATGTAAGTTAAATGGGCCAACAGCAAACTGACCCCAAAATGGCATTGGTGAGGGACAGGCTCTGCCCCAGGACCTCAGACACACCAGTGGGAAGCTGTTGTCTCCCCATCCAGAGCTCCAGGGCTCCCAGCTCAGCATGAGCTTCCCAGCATTGCTGTGGCTCAGCACTGGAGAGAGTTAACCCCGGGGTGTACGAGCTGCACACACACACACAGGCACACGGTCCCGCTGTTTTCCTTCCCCTGCCATCATGTCAGCATGTCTGGGCAAATCTGGGAAGGCCTTGATCCCCAGCCAAGTGCTCCATGCCAGGGTCCCTGTCCTCCACCAGGGCAGGACAGAGCCAGTTCCCTGGTGCTTCCCCTCACCATGGCAGAGCTGCTCCCACACCTGAGATCCACCTCTCCACCAGGGACACCCTCAGGTGGAGGAGACCCAAACCCTCTCAAGTCCACCCCAGGGAGCCCAAGGCTGTGTTACCTCAGTCACTGAACTCATCCCATGACTCCATGTCCTGAGCTCCAGGCACGGGAGGAGTTGGAAAATTGGCATCGGGAAGTGCCCACCTCCAAAAAAAGCTGCAAAACTCATTGCATAAGGAAACAAAAAACCTTTATTTTATTCCTCACAAGAAGCACATAAAATATTCAGGACATTCTTACAAACAAAAGTAAAAAAAAAAGTGCATGATGCATCATTCCCTCCCGCGGACGTACAGTACAAAAATCCCGCCGATTCCAATACAAAACCGGGATTCGAAATACCATGGAATTAAAGGAACCTTGTTATCATGGAGGACAGCAATGCACAGGAACAGCTACACGTTACTCACCCCCCTCCTCACAGGCTGACTAGGACGGGTCCTGCTGGGACACGGCCGAGCCAAACCCCACCTGCACGGGAAGGACCCCCAGGAGGTCGGGCACTGCCACCACACGGACCAACAGCACCTGGACTGGGAATAAGGTGCCAGTTTGTGCATTTCAGGATTCCTGGCAGGACAGGATTGGGTTTGGATCTGCCGAGCAAAGCACAGCCGGTGACGGGAAGTGTCCCCGCACACCCCACTCCTGTTTCGGCAGCAATGCATAGATAAACGGGATAAACAGGATAAATGGGGATAAACAGGGACACAGGGAGCAGCCCCCAGCTGTCCTTTGGTTCTGCCATACCCAGAGGGAAGCGGTAGCAGGTGAGCAGTGCTGAGCTCAGCAAGGATGGGAGGGTGGGATGCGGGGGGGGGAATGGTCTCACTGCCACCAGAAACACCAAAAGCACCAAAAACTCCCCAAAGAACAGCAAACAGCAGAGTTGAACAGCTCAGCAGATACACAGTGTTTGTAAACTATGAGTAAGGCACTCTGTTGTAAGGACACGTGGGGAGGACGAGCACATCGACCTTCTCATGCAACAAACCCAGTGGGACCACACATGGTGCAGGTTTGGCTACAAACCCCTGGGAATGGCACAGCTGCTTCCAGGCCAGCTCCCACTGAATCCTGCCTCTATCCCATGACACAGCGAGGGAGCCCAGGGTCCAACGAGGGAAGCGTGGAGTTGATCCAGCAAGAGCTGAGTGGGAGCAGCAGCAGGGGAAGGTGGAGGGAGCCGAGCTGTGCCCTGCAATGAGGGGGTTGGGTCGGACACGGTGGGTTGGATGTGGCAGAACTCAGCAGGCACTCGAGAAACAGGAAGGAAATCACATGTTCACCTGCAGCAGTTCATGGAACCTTCCGAAATTATTCAAATCCAACCCTGCACCTTCTCCCTCAGCCGGGCAGGGATGGGAAGGGTTGGCAGCACAGAGAAAGGTGACCCTGCTGTGGTCACACCCAGGGGTTCACTGGGCAGGAGCCCCTGAGGCTCCCCCAGATGCCACTCTGAGCCCCATGGCACCCAACAGCTCCGGGACCTCTCATCTGCCCTTCCCAAATCCCAGTCTGGGTGTAAAGCAGGATGAAGATGACACAAGCCTAGGAGATGGTTTGCAGTGACCCGGCTGTGCCGCATTCCCGGCTCACTGACGGGCTTTCATCCTGCCCTGAACTCGACCTGGCGGCTCCTCAGCCCGACCAGAGGCTCCTACACAACTTCCCTCCTGGAGCAGCTCGTGCTCCTCACCAGCTCTCCGGGGTGAAACAAGTGCAAATCAAATTCAGGCTCCCTCAGCGGGGACGTTTATTTACTGATTGCCCGTCCCTACAAGTCCTCACACAATAGAAACGGGATCTTACGCTTAAGGGACAAAAGGGAACTCTGGGCATTCGGGACAGGCGAACCCACAGCTCCCTTCCTCGAGACACTGGATTTTGGATTAATTAGTTCAGACTGGCTGCTGCAGCCCTGTTCTGCCCCAGCTCAGAGGGGAGTTTTAAAAAAGCCTTTCCATGGGGATTTTAAAACGTGGGAGCGCTCACACTCACAGCCTGGTAGAGCAAATCCACCACTGAGCTCCCAGATCTGTTCTGACCCCCAAATCTGCTTCAAAATATCACCTGAAGGCACGAGCAGCCAATGTGGCTTCAGATGGGATTCAGGGAGCACTGAGACTTGGGGAGTGTTCCCTGCACACCTCCCAAGCTCTTCCCCACACATTCGGCCAGGGCTTGCACAGAGCAGCTCTAGACCAGGCTGGCTGTCCAAAATATTCCAAGAAAACGTGCATTCCATATGGAATGGGGGCACTGTTGCAATCCAAGCACCAGCCCTGGCACAAGGGGGAGCACATGGTAACGCCAGACCCAGGGGGGGCACAGGCAGCCCCCAGCTGTCCCCTTTCCTCCAGGGGGAGATCTCACCCTCATCTCCAACATCCCTCTCCTTGGAGCACACACATATTTCTGTCTGACTGCTCCCCGAGCAGGATTTATGGGGCTTTCACAGCCCTGGGAGAGTTGGGACATGTCCAGCTGGGCTCCTCACTCCAGGGCCACCCAGCTTCCCACTTTGGGGCCACCCAGGCTCCTGACACACGGCATAAATAACACCCTGGACTCCACCAGCAGCTCCCCAGGCTGCTGGGAAACCCAGGATACAGGGACTGTTCTACCAAAGCAACAGTAACAACCAGAAAAGACACGGTCACCTCCTGGGATTTCAGCAGAGCTGACCCTCCTTAGTCACCTCGTGTCACCCACAGCCAACAGAGGGTCCCAACACAGGATCCACAACACCAACACAGCATCACATCACGGGGTCCACGGGCACTCACGGGCTCTGTCAGCACTGGGACATCACAGACCACAAGGACAGCAAAAACACCCCAAAACCACAACACCTGGGATGGCCACACAGCTGGGGTCACATCGGTCACATCAGTTCCACTGTCCTCACGGACACAGCTCCTTCATCTCCCAGCCACAGCCCCAGGGGAGCCTCCATGTCCACACTCCTCCAAGGCCTTTACAGCCAACACCAAGGGAATTCCTTCAAACAACAGCAAGAACTCTGGGAAAAGCCTTTTGGATAAAAAACTCAACCAACAAAGCAGGACAAAAAGCCAGCGGGAACAGAGGTAGTGTGCGTGTCACCATCTTAAGGATTTCCCACAAGTGCCCTGTTCAGAGCCTTGTGTTTGCTCTGTAAAAAAAAAAAGTCATGAATAATTTTTTTGAGTCTTTGAAACAGAACATTTCAGCATTTTAGATAGAGATACAAATACCTAACCATAACCACACACAAATCCACGTTATTACACTTGGCAAACAGTACTAGGAAGAGCATCCTGCAGGACAACAGGCAAGTCACACACCAAGGCCTCCTCTAAGCCATGCAACACATTTGATTTCCCTTGTGCCCTTCATGTGACCCATCGTGGTTCTTTTGCCCCCTCTCAGAGCACAGGGAGGGGACGAAGAGGTGGCATTGGATGAACTGCTGCAAGTCAGATGATAAAACTGCACCGGTGCAATGAATAAATGCTGTAACCCCCCCAAAATCCAGCCCCCTCCTCCTCTCCACAGAAAGCATCAACTTTTGCCTATCCAAAGCACGTTCTTCAAGTTCCCTCCCGCCGCCTTCGCCCCCGGTTTGGAGGAGCCATCCGCGCTCCTCAGGGAGGGTTGTGGCTCACAGAACATGGAGCAGTCGCTGGAAACGGCCTCTTTGGAGTCTGTTACAGTGGACACGTCCACGTCACTCGACAAGTCCTCGGAGGACAGGTTAAGACAGCCCAGTTTGGCGAGGGAGTTGGACCTTTTGAGGGGCGAGGACACGGTGAGGCCGGCCAGGCGCAGCCGCGTCTCGATCTCCTGCGTGCGCTGCTTCACCAGCCCGGGCTTGCCCCGCACGCTGTGGATGCTGTCGCTGCTGGAGCTGCGCGTCAGGTTGGAGCTGCGGGACGAGGACGGGGTGTAGCAGATGGTCTTCAGGAAGTCCTTGGTGAAGCTGCTCGTGTGCTCCAGGCGGCACACGGTCGGCGTGGAGGTTTTCTGGGAGACTCCCTCCAGGACGCGTTTCACCTCCATCCTCTCCATGTTGTTCTCTGCGTCTCCGAGGACCATCGGGGCCGGTGTCAGGAGAGGCACGGGGCCGGGGTGGGACATCATGTCCTCGCTTTCCTCCATGATGCTGGAGTCCACCCTGTCCCGGAGCAGCGCTGAGGCGTCCGAGGGCAGGGTCTTGAGCCGCTCCAGCTCCTTGGTGTGCTTCCTGACCAACCCTGCCTTCTGCAGCTGGATCAGCGACTCCTGGTGCTGCATCAAGTAGCTGTTGGCGCTTGGCTTTTCCAAGTCTTTGCTGAACAACAGGTACTTCAGGTCCTTGGTAGGTCTGGTGTCCTTCCTGGCCAGAGACTCCTCTCTCACCACCTCTGCATGAAGGAGGCTCCTGTCACAGTGGGAGTTTCTCCTGGTCAGCAGAGTTTTTTCCGAGGTTTTTGGCGCATCTTTTCCTCTCTCCAGAATGCTGCGGTGCTGATCCAGTGACCTGCACGTGCCAACCTCTAAAGTCCCAACTCCTGGCACCATAGGAAGCGGAGCCTCGTTATGTTTAGTTCTGATTGCCTCCTCTGAATGTGCCCTGTTGGGCAGGTGGTCCAGCAGGTTGGAGTGGAGGTGGGACAGGAGGGCTGGCTGTGTGCAGATGGTGGTGCTGCGCTGTGCAGGGTTCAGCTTCTCACACTGTTCCCCGAAGGGGTCGGAGGACAGCCCAGCTGAAGAGTACATGCAGTCAGTGCAGGACTGGTAGGGAGGCTTCACCTTGCTGAGGATCCCAAACACGGCGTCGCGCTGCAGGAGAGAAAACAGGGGCAGATCAGTGGGCACAGAACACACACCAGCAACCAGCACAGGGTGTATTTACAGCCAAGCAGCTCTGAAACAACAAACATTTCCACTTCAGGCCCTGCAGCAGGAGCTAAAGCCACGTGCTTTCCCAGCAGACAGTGTCTCCAAGGAATACCTACCGTGCCAAGCGAGGGTCATGCAAGCGAGCTGCCCAAAGCACTTTACAGGGCACTCACGTGTGCACTCCTGGCATCTAAATCCACAGCTCGGGCAAGCAAAGCCCTGGTCAGAAGCACTTCGAAAGGGAAGAAGCTCATCATGGAATGAAAGGCTTTATCCAAGTCAAATGAAACTGGGCTATGAGGATGAGAAGAGCAGTTTCACTTGCAGCGGAGTCAGCCATGCCAATCACCTCCATCTCACCTCCATACGCACCTCAAAATCCTCTGGGCAACTCCTTTTGCTGTTGTTGTTATTCAAGTTCTCCCTATTGAGCCTGCTCTCCTCCTTGTGCATGGACAAACGCCGCTTCCACTTCTCCATGGGATTCTCCTCCCTGACACCATCCTCCCCTGGCTCCCCGAGGCCCATCCTTCCCTTCCTGGGGCTGAAGTCCATTTTTCTCTTCGCCTCCCTCTCGAAGCAGCTGCCCAGCTCTGCCGGCAGCTCCGCTCTCTCCGGGGCCTTTCCCATCTCCAGCAGCCTCCCCTGTGGCAGTGCGGATGGGGGCTGTTCCACCAACGCATCCCGCTCCAGCTGCTCCACGTGGAAAAAGCCCTCCCTGTCCCCAGGAACCTTGTTCTCCAGCAGCGTGTCCGAGAGGCGCCGGAAGCAGTAGTCAAAGCTCCCGGGCCCCTCGCTGCTGGCACGGTTGTCCAGGTATCCCGACTGGGAAGGCATGTCCAGGTCAGCCAGCCGGTTTTCCAGGTCGATGTCCAGCAGGAAGTCTCCCGAGCCCGTGGTGCCGTCAGTGTGCTGGGGCAGGTTGCTCTCTGCCTGCTGCTTCCACAGCTTGTTGTGGCGCTGCTTGCTGGGGAGAGGACAAGGACACGAGTGACCGTCCTGGAACTGCAGAAGTGCCAGGAGCTCCCCTCCCTCTCCACAGCCCAGAACCAAAGGGCTGGGTCCAGACCTAAGGTCCCATTTGGAAAAACAACCTTCAGCATCAGAATCTGTCCCCCCAGCTGCCCACTCCACAGCAGGCTCAGAGCAGTGCCCCATCTGCAGCTCTGATGGGATCAGCCCTTGGGAGACCCCTCAGGGCACAGAACCCCCACTAGGGCAAAACACCCCAAGCTGACCCCTCTGCACGTGCCATGGCATAGCTTCTGTCGATCCAGAGGGACAGATATCCCTCCTCTTCCCTTATTAAATAAATACTACAGCCCTTCAACGACAGAGCCCTGGGATTGGCACAGAACCTCTGACACGGCTGAGCTCAGTTCTGCCTCATAAAGCAGGAACAATGTGCTGAGCAGAACTGGCTGCTGAGAAATCCAAACGAGCTTCTCGAGTGCAGAGAAACCCTCCCTGAATTACACCAGAGCAGCTCTCCCAGTTAATTTCCATCTAGGGAGCCTGGCACAGGAAAGGTTTAGGAATAGCATGATTATCCCAGGATTCTGCCTCTGCCCTTCCAAAGGGACCCTTCAGGCTGCAGCCCCTGCACGCTCTGCCCATGTCTGTGGGCATGACACTGACAGAACCGCAGGGAGATTGATCAGTACTTTGTGGTGTTACCCACAATTAGCTCCTTTACTTTCCACAAGCTGCCTTCCCACCCATCCCCAGCCTTACCTGGCATCCAGAATTCCCTCATACTCCAGCAGCTGCCGCATGAAGCCGGCGTTGGGCCGGGCGATGCTGCGCTTCTGCTTCACGTAGTTGTAGGCCTTCTCCAGGGACCAGCCGAACTCCTTCATGGCGTAGGCAATGACCGTGGATGCCGAGCGGCTCACCCCCATCTTGCAGTGCACCAGGCACTTGGAGTGGTTCTTCCTGCACAAGGACAGACAGGAGAATCAATCCCATATCCCTGGTTATGGGTCTGTTACCACTTCACACGGAGGAGGGACAGCACTTTCTGCTCCTGCCCACCCCAACGTGCTGGATTACATGGGCCATGAGAAGAGTCCCTCTCTGGAAAAGCTGGAAGGTAGAGGAGGGCAGTCTCATTCATTTCAGAGACCACCAGGAAGCCTCCTGCTCACCCAAGTCTTTGGATACAGGGATCAGCGAGAAAAGGTGGAGTGTAATGGCCCAGCAGTGTTTGATGGGCTCTGTCACCATCTGTCTGCAGGGACAGCTGGGGCAGGTCACACACAGAGACATGCTGGAGCAGCTCCAGAACTTCTCCAGAAGAGGAAACGTCCTCATTTCCTTTTGGAAGTAAAATGAAGTAGTAATAAAAATGACAGGCAAGGAACAGGTTAATGCCAGCACAGGAAGAGACAAGGCACAGGGGAGTTCCAGGAACACGGAACTCCTGGCATGAAGCGGCAATGCCAAGGCCCTGACGTGTGGCTTTGGGAGGGCTCAGCTCCACATGGGATGAGACACAGAGGGTGGCTCAGATATGTCCCCACACAAAGCCAGGGGTCCCAGGCACTCACTTGGCCTTGTTGATGAAGTGATAGGCCTCGTTCCAGTGGGCCAGCAGGTCCGTGGTCTCCTCGTCGTACACGCGGATGTTGTGGTACGCGAACAACCCGGGGAAGAAGTTGTCGATCTCGCGTGTGACGTTCAGGATGTAGTCAATGCTGGGGGGGGGAAACAGGAGACACAGGATCAACTGCCATGGCCACGAAGAGCAACCGAGGGACATTGTGAATGCAGGGAAGCTGACCCAACATGCACCATAAGGTTTTATCTACAGCCCTAATCCCAAACCCCTGGGACACCCGGTGTGACACAGGCGGCCATTCACCCACTTCTCACCACCAGCACCACACAAAGCACCCAAACACCCCAGGCACAGGAGGGAGAAGCTTATTTTTTTCCCACTTATTTTATCTGAGTCTGTGTAACCCAAACAGAAAGTCCTGGCTGTGCCACACAGCTTTGGGGATCCTGAAGGAAGAGAAGGGCATCAGCTGCAAGTGAATCATCTGGGAATAGAACCCAGGAATCACCACTTCCAACTACAGGTTTTAGCTGCAAACCCACCCCTTTCTCTTCTTCCTGACCAAAATCATGAGAGTCACATGTTATCTCTTGATTCCTGCCCAATATCACAGAAGGGTTGACAATGTACCTGAGGAGAGCCAACGTGCACATTAATTTATCAGCTCCTATCACTCAGACAAAGCAAGGACACAGGATATTTGTCTCAGAATTTGCCCAGGTTTGACTTCAGACACTGCATGTCCCCATGCAGAACAAAATTATTAACGCCCTGCTTGATTTACTTGTCCCGAGATGTCCAGACATCTGTTCCCAAGGACTCCAAATAGTTTTCAGCTCCTCACACAAGGTTGGTGCAGGCCTTGGGTGAGCTGCAAATATTTATATGCAAAACTCTCCTTTGTCCAAAAAGTGTTGCAGTAAATGGGGTGAAGCAGCCCCGTGGTGATGAGTGTTGTGAGACACCCTGAGCTGCCTGTCTGGGCAGGAGAGGAGGAATTGGCTCATCCACAGGCAGCTCTGTTCCTTTACATGGAGTTTATTCCTCAGTGCTGTAATCTTTGCTCCTTTCCAGGCTGCAGGAATTCCCACCTGGCACAACACTAGGGATGGCACACACTGGGGGGATGGAGATCCTGATGGACCTCACAAAGGACAAGTTTTATAATTTTCACTCTGTGTGTTAAGTGAGGTTGGAGAGATTTCTCGACCAAGGTGTTGGCACTAAGTTACCACATGGCTGAGAATGGGCCCAAATCACCCCTAAAGCTACAAACATCCTCTCCAGAGTGCTGGGTGGGAGTTATAGACAAACAGCTGGAGGGTTTAAGGGCTGGTGCCTGGGAGGAGCTCTACTCACCCTGAGCCCTGCAGCTCCTCGAGGTTGGAGGCGTTCCACTCGGAGCCCTGCAACAGCCACAAACACACATTTCCAAGGAGCCCCAAAGCAGCCCTCTTCCCTCAGCTTCTGCAATCCCCCAGCCCCAGCCATCCTCCTGAACTGCCAACTGAAATGTTGGAAAAGGCCTCTGAGACAGGAATGTGGCATCAGCAGATGTCCTGTTCTGGGCAGGGACCTGCTGGAGGAGGGGACAAGGAGACAATTCACTAATAGAGTTAGTTCTAGGCTAGTGTGTGACTGAGCTCATCCCAAATCACTGTCTCTGGCCACTCTGGATTTTTAAACACATGGATAAACAGTGCAGGGAACGAAAGTGGTTATACCTGTGATCCCCGTCATGCCACACACGAGAAGTGAGGCAAATCCCGAAAGCTCTGGGGGTGGTTACTCCTTGGATTGCCCCCAAACCTTCACAACAGAAAGCTTAAAACTGCTTAAAAAGCAGGTTTTGCCCTCAAACATGGGCACTTCCTCTGATTCTCTCCAGAACAACAACAAAAAGACCCAGTGGGCATAACTGAGTTCATGTCCAGGAAGCCTTTGTTCCAGAGGCAGTGCCTGGTTTTGCCTGGAGTACCATCTAGTGGCAAAGGATTGGATGCAGCACAGCCCAGCTCTGCTGGAACTCAACACTTACCAGGTATAAATGATCAAAAATCAAAGATGGTTTGTCCATCTGACCCAGGATTAGCAGCATTTCATTGTCTATAAATTCCTTGAATTCCTTCAAGTTGCAGTTCATGTGTTTCTCCAGCTCGTTTCGGATCTGCAGAGTACAAAACAAAGGATGGCACTGGGACCGTGGTGTTCAACAGAAACATTGTTGGCACTTCCCTGCAAAACATTTTTCTGTCCTTCAATAAAAACAGCAACAGGGATTCGACCCTTTGGAGACAAGGGATCTCCCTATGTGGCATCTCTCCAAGGATCCCAGAAAGATTTGGGTTGGAAGGGACCTTAAAGATCATCTTCATTCCCACCCCCTGCCATGGGCAGGGACACCTTCCACTATCCCAGGTTGCTCCAAGCCCCATCCAACCTGGCCTTGGACACTTGCAGGGATGGGGCAGCCACGGCTTCTCTGGGCAACCTGTGCCAGGGCCTCACCACCCTCACAGGGAAGAATTTCTTCCCAATATCCCATTCAACCCTGCCCTCTGGCAGTTTAAAACCACTGCCCCTTGTCCTGGCACCCTGACATTCTAAGCCCCCAAACTGGAGAGTTGTAAAATAAAGTTTCAGATAATATCAGCAAACCAAAAAAAAAATTTACTTTGCGGTACCTGATTCTTAAAAATAATAAACTGAGAGAAGAAAAACAAGAGCTTGGAGAGCAGTGAACAAAAAAAGTGAGACCCATTAGAAGCAAGGAGTGCAAATGGCAGCAGAGAGAGATTTCCAGTACTCTCCCATTTTAAAATGGGACATAATATCCTCTCCCTGCCCTCAGGTTCTGGCTGGGGCAATGCAAACCCCCACAACTTTATTTTAACCCACTGTGGAAAATGGTTGCAGCAGAACCAAAGTATCTTGTGTGCACCAGGAGCGAGGAACATGTGCACAGACAGACGAGTTCTCAGCTTCCTCCTACCACTTGCATGTTAATAAACTCCCTTAAAAAACAAAAACTCAACCCAAAGAGATCTATTTCCACTCTGAATGTCTGCACTGCGGGTGGATGTATTTCACCAGCCTGGGGGATGGATCCAAACTAACTTTAGCTTTGACTTGTGATTTTCCAATCTATAAACTCACCAGCAAAATGCTGTCTGCAAGGTCCTCTGACAGGAAAAAAAACCAAAATAAAACCTTAAAACTTGACTTGAAAGTCACATATTTGTTACTAAAGTCCTGAAAAACATGTTCTGATGCTGATATTATCCTGATTTTTTAGGAGAGAGGTGAAGCAAAGCCAGAGCAGAGCCTTTACGGAACAGTTGGAATGCACATTCCAAAGCCAATGACACCCAGGGATACAGTGCCTCCTCAGCACTCTCTTCAAAGGGAGTCTGGCAGGAAGAATAAGAGCAAACATTTTTCTATTTACCTCCTTAGAAGTCACATTTTCCAGGTCTTTGCTTGTCATGATGCTCCGGAGCTTGGCTTTAATGAGCCGTTCTGTCCGTTCCCTTTCCGTGGGCCTGGAAGGGAACAGGAACATGAGAGGAAGCTCCAGGCTGGCAGCAAACACACAGAGGGGGTGGAAAGGCTTGTGGTCATGACAATTTTGGGGAGAATAATGGAAAAAAAACCATTTGAAGCCTTTTATGAAAAGGAAACAGTGAGGAAGAAGAGGGAGAAGGGGTTTTGTGTGAACCAAGACTTTTCCTAATCCAATACAGCACTGACTTGTCAACAAAGAGGGCGGGAGAGTCGGGGCGGGTGGACTCCAGGTCCTGCATGGCGTTCCACTCGTTGATGCAGCTCTGGTCAGAGCTGATGCAGCTCTCGTAGTAGGTGGCCCAGACCAAGGCCACCCCTCCTGGGAAGTAGTTGTACCTCCTGGCAACCTCACAGGCTTTGTGGAGGATCTGTAAAGCAGACCTGCAGGTTGGGAGAAGAGATTTGTGCAGCTGTGAGCAGCAGGAACAGACAGAGCAGGACCTGAGAGATTTTCACAGACAAAACCCGATTTTTAGCATTATTTGCTGTAGTTTGCTCTTTGAGAGTAGTGGATTTATGGAGCTCAAAGAGGGCATAAACTGCACCTTGGAGGCTCCTCACAGCAGGGCCAAGGCAGAGGCTGAAATCTTCTCCTGATTAATAGGGAATCAGGAGGCACAAGTCCCTCTGGGGTCCAATCATCATCCAACTTGTACAGGCAAAGGAAAATAAAGAACAGGGACAATTTTCAAACCACCTTCAGCAAGGAGCCTGATGCATATTTACCAGCATTCCTGGCCCCTGACAGGCTCCAGGGACCAGGCCCAGATTGGGTCATTTGTTTTTGCAAATTCTAGCATTACTTTTTCCTTCCTTCCCTCAATTTTTTCTTTCCTTAAGGCTCCAAACTTGTTGTACTGAACATATCAACCACCTCCAAGGCTGCCAAGCGCAAAAAAATGACAACAGAAGTTTCATTTGTTTCTGTCCCAAATCATCCCCAGCACAACATCCTTCTGCACATCTTTTCCCTGTCAAATGTTGCTGAGACAGGGATCTCTCCAGGTTCCAAGGGGAGCCAGCACACTGCCCAGTCCCAGGGAGATGCAGTTCCATGCAGGGTTGGGCAGCAGCCTCTCCAGGGAGGAATCTGCTGGCACAACCACTGCTGACTCAGCCACCTCTGCCTCAGGGGTTTGGAATCCTTGCACAGGGGAGGGGTGACAGGAGCTGAAAGGTGAACAGGCCCCTGGGGAGACAGGAACCCCAGGAATGAGGCAGGACACAGGGAATGCCACAGTTTGGCAGTGGGTCCTGAGCCTCCTCCGTCAGCCTGGGAGAGAAAAATGCAGAGGGAGGAAATTCTGGGTTTGCAGTTCAGTGAATTCAAGTTAATCTCTCCTATTTATTCATCTCCCTGGTGCCACTTCCCTCTCACTGAAGGGCACAGAACTGCTCTGAACTGAAGCAGCAGATCCTGGTTTTGGATCAGGATTCCCACAGTCCCTTAATAGCCCTGATGACACAGGGAAGCAGATCTCTGCTGTACTCACTAAATACCAGTTTATGGAGAGTTCTAACATGCAGTTGGTTGTTTGCCTTTAATTGACTGACAGAGGACAGTCTCTGTGCCCCCAGCCCCTCAGCACACTTACCACATGGCCTGCACTGACACGGGCTTGAAGATGTGCATCCTCCCTGCTGTGCTCACACTGAAGCCACTGCAGAGAGAGGGGAAAACAGGTCACAAACTGCTCCTCTCTGCATCACAAACTGCTACTGCCAAGCAGCTACTGGGACACTCACAGTCCAAAAGAATCAGGGAGGAGAATTTCTATCTCTGATTTTCCAACACCCTCCTAAATAAGAATGGCAAGAAGACACCCCTCCCAGCGTAGGCTGCCAGGAATGGGAGCTGCACCCCTGGAGGGGGATTTCAGAGCATTCCCGGGGTACCACAGGTCCCACTGAGCAGTGTGAGGGCAGCAAGACCAAACTCACTGTGTGAATAATGGACTGCAGCCACGAATCCAAAATGGGAAATTTCTGTGCAATGTGATAGGGAATCTCTCCCAGAGCAGCCCCCAAGTAGGGAAGGACATTCACATTTATCCTGTTAATGTGGTTTCTTACCCATCCCCATCAAGATGGATTTTGGTGTCACTCCACAGGCGAAGAACCATTCCTATAGTGCAGCTTTTACTGGAAGAGAGGTGGTTACACAGGATGTTAGATATAGGCCATGATGTGGTCACACCAATAGCCTAAATTATTAATACTCTTTAATTTTTAAAATCCTCAAGCCTTGTTCTATGGAATGCCTAGTAATATTTTAGGCTATCAAAAGAGGCAGCTGCCCACCCTCTGCAAAGGGCACCCCAGGGGCCTGTCAAGTTGCAGTTGTGCTCCCTCCCTCTGGCTGATACAACAGACAAAAAGGGACTTTAGGGGTTTATCTGACCCAAAAGGACACCTTCAGTTCAAAGATGAAATCTGGCAACAAAGCCCTACTATAATGGGGGCCAGCAATTTCCAACTAGGAAATAATTAAGCTACTGAGATATTCAGGTTTTAAAGGAAATTTGGATGCACACAACAGAACTCAGGGTTGGTTTGCTCTTTCCCTTTCTTTTTTAAGCCTTCAGCCACTTTCTACAATGGATTTGACAGGCCAGTCTAAGCACATATGTGGGCAATGTGCACTTTAGAGCTTTGCAAGTTAAAAAGGATTTTACTAAACATGTGTAAAAGGAATAAACCCCACAAAAGCACCTGACTAGTGAAGTTCTCAGCAGGGAGAACATTTACAGCTCAGCAGTGACATCTCAGCCCCAACACAGAGCCATGGAGTCACTCAATGAAGTCACTACTGCCAAATGACCTCTTTATGCACGGAACTTCCCTTAATCAACAAAAACTCCGGGTGTTGGGGAGCCACTCACTGAAATGGCAGCTGTCCCTACAGTTGGGATGAATTTGTCACAACTTTTCCATCTATCTTCTTGTCTCACATCAATAATCACCAGGAGCAAATTACTGCAAGGTTGTTTCAGGTTGGAGGTGACAATGCAAACCTGCACTGCTGTGGCACACCAAGGGAATGCCACATGGGAATTTCCTCCATAACACTAACAACAGGAATTTCAGAGCAGAACAGGAGGCAGCATCAAAGCAATGACAATAAACTTATGAGGAAGGCATGGCCAGGAGCTTCCCCACAGATCTCTCTGCTGTGCAAAGCTTCTCCTTTCCACTGGAAACCACCAGTAAGGTTTTCCAAAATTAAACAAAACTCACACTGGTTGCACCAGCACGACAGGGCAGCCTGTTAAATCATGGGAGAACAGACACAACAGCCTGGCAGCTCTGACTTCTGACTCCAGAAACCAGCCCCATCTCCCCCAGCCAAGAGCTTTTCTGCCTTGGTTTACTCACCCAGGACTGGGATAATCTGAGAGGGGCTGTGATAACAAAATATTCCCTTGCTTTGCCAAATTCTGTGTGCTCTTATCAGTCAGACAAAAGGAACAGCTCGTTACTGACACAGTCGTTTGTTGGTTTTGGAGCTACTTCTGCAGTATTGTTTTTTGACAATATTTGGCAACTAAGCTCCCCCAAACTGGCTCCATTGCATCATCCCATCAACAGACTTGAGTCTGGTGGAGAGAGCAAGTTCCAGCTTTGCAAATGTGTCTGCAAGAGCATTTGCAGGGATGAGGTGGATGTCACATCCCTACAGCTGGATTCTACATGCGTGCTTTGATTCCAAGGGGACTGTAAGCTTTCTGGAATAAAAATGTCAGGAAACTCAACGCGTGTCCTTCCTCTTGCTCGGATTTGCAGATACACACAAACCAACTGTTCAGGGGCAGGTTGGCGTGGACAGGCTCTCCAGAGAGCCCAGGCTGCCTGACTCCCAAGGCTGCCATACCTCTCCTTGCTGGAGAAATCCACCCCCAGCAGGATGTTCTCCTCAGTGTCCTGGCGCCCGCTGCTGTACACGACCACCATGTACCGCACCCGGTCCGTCCACACGCTCTCCAGACGTACAGCCTGCAAACAGGGAACCAGGCCTGCTAATTACCTTCTGGCTAATTAATATCCCATTGCTGCCTCATGGTTTTTAAGGTATGATTGTGCCCCAAAGCTTTATCTAGCTGCAGTATGACACACAGCAAGGTTTGCTGCCAGTTTGACTTGGCATCGAAGGGGAAAAAGATCAGCTGAGACCACCTGCTTCAGCTTGGGGGAATGCTACAAAATGTAACCCAAAGGTTTGTTCCAAAGAGTTTCAACCAGGAAGTATAAAAACACTGGTCATGCACTGAACTGAGAACATGCAGGATCAGAGGGTTGTCCCACTCACAAGCCTTCACTGAAATATGCCCGTGCGGGAGGGAGAACAGACATCAACTTCTCTGCAGTGACTTTTCCAGCAGATTTTTATCTGTAGATTTCTTTAAAAGAAAGCCCAGCCCCATGTGATGCAACTTCAAGGCTGACTCAAAAGTGTCCATAAGCATTAGCAAGCTCCTGTCTCTCCTCCTGTATTCATGTTTTGAAAATTAAATCTAACAGAACAACGTATTTCAGACAGAGCAGTTCCCTGACCCAACTCATTACCTGGATGTAAAGACCAGGGCAAAAGGAGTGGACAGGAGAACATGGTAGGGCTGGGAAACAGCACAAAGTTAAGGCAACTCTGAAATCTAGGATTTGCCAATGCTTTTGTTGGTCCTCTACAGGTGTGTTTCAAACACTTCCAACACTTTTTCGAACAGAAGCAGGAAAATGCACCTGTCCTTACCAGTTTGATCCTGTCCTCACAGCGAAGGAGGTTGATCATCACCTGGAGGTGCTGGGGCAAGTCACCTGAGGAGAAAGGAGAGAAATCATGAGAAAGGGGCTCTTGCTGCACTAAGAATCAGCAGAGTCTTGACCTTCAAAGAAATTGGATGTTTCTCAATCAAAAAATACCAATTAAGGGATGGCAATTAACTTTGCTGTCCCAGAGAACACCAACAGCAGGGAGATTCCTGAAGGAGTGTTCTCTGTGTGAGAACCCAACCAGTGGCCTGGGTTGGGTGATGGAGCTCTTTCTTCTCAAAGTTCTGCTCATGCAACAAGTCCCTTCAGCTCTAGAGTGCTGGGTACATTTGACTGGGGAAAGCAAACCAAAGGAAGAAGGAATCTACAGGAAAACAAACCAAGTTCCCATCTAATAACTCAGTCATGCACTCATAACTTTCCATGAGAGATAAAATTCCTTCCGTAGGATGTTTGCTGGGCATATGGAATTGCTGACAATTAAAGAAACCCAAAGCCAAGCTTGGCATTCAAACACCCCCTTTGTGCTTGGAGTGTTTACTAAGCAGCAGTCACACAGTACCACACTGTGCCTTTCCCACATGCTCCTGCTCTCCAAGTGCCCCCAAGATCCTATTTCTTCTTGCCCAGCGACCACCTATTCCAAAACTGCCAAAGACAGAAGGTATAAAATCACTGGAGAAGCAGAATCCACTTCTCTGAACCCCCTTATCTGCTTATCAATCCTGGTATACACTCACCTTCCCTACCATTTCTTCCCACCAGCTTGGCACACTGGAGGGGACTGGAGGAAGGACAGCCTGTTCTCAAACCATGATAACTCCCCACAGTCTGGCCTGTGAGGGTTTAACAGGAAAGGGGGTTTTCCTGAAACCAGGAAAGGGGATATGAGCAGCTATCCAGATGCCCAAATCCTGCTGAAACATCCCTTACCCTGACCAGCAACATCAAACAAAACCAGTAACAGGCAGTTTCAAAAGAAAGTCCCAACCTTCGGACTACTGGAGGCTGGAACAGCACTTGGAGAAATGTCCCTGCTGTGCTGAACCAGGATATCCATTAGCACCCAGAGGTGCTGAGCCCTGTGGCTCAGCACATCCACTTTTCCTCCCCCCAGGCCATGGGGAAAGCAAAGATCAAATCACTGAAGCACCAGCAACATTTCTTTATCTGTGGCTGGGGAAAACGAGGATAGATATTCCACACAGCCCTTCCCTGCCCAAAGGGAGCCATGCAAAATGCCATGATTTCCACGGAGAATAACTTTCTACTTCAGTCACAGTTCCAATACAACGATAAAAGTTTAAACCAAGACTCAATAATCCCACGTTCCCACTTGAAACCCTGGGTTTGCTCAGCAGGTTGTACAAAGCCCAGCAGGACAATCTGGGGAGTCACCCACCCACCCACGTGTGTCAGCAGCCCATCCATGGGGATGGGATGGAAAAAGACACTCCAGAGGAGATTTAATCCACTACCTGCATGCTTGTGAGGGTGCTGGAGGCTTCGCTGGCCCTGGGAGCTGTTTCCTTGCTGTAGGAAAAGGGCTGCTCCTTTCACCATGAAAAAGCTCTCGCTGAGGCTGGAAAACAAATGACACAGGAGTGAACTGAAAGGAAACAGCAGCAGAATGTGCACAGCTGGGGAAGGAAGGGCTTCCCCCACTACAGTATTGTAGGATTTTGCCATGAGAAGCTGTTCCCAGAGGTTGATCCTGCCACTTGCACTGCATGGCTCCAGGATTATTCATGGATTATTCATGTGTCATTTTCCACCACCGTGTTATTACTTGGCCACTGCCAGAGATCCTTTCCCTGAGCTGTCATGGGTTGGAAATGACTTTATCACTCGACTATTGAATTCTGCAACTTAAAAGCAGCAGAGGGTAGGACTTGGTACAGGCTCAGACCTGCAACAGGACTGAAGAGTGGATTCGGAGTCCACCAGTTCCTGCTCATTTCAGTTCTTGGGATTTCTTCAGAATGCAAAAACAAGAATGCAAAAGTATGTAAAGAGGGAGGGCAGATGGAACCTGCACATCACAAGGGAAAGGAAAGGGCTCTGAACCCTCTGGGGAAAACAATCAGCACAACTGCAGAAGTTTTGCTTTCCCTGGAGTGTCCAGGGAGGAGGCAGGACACGGGCTGGGCAAACACCACGGCATTCCCAGAGGCAAACAACACACAGGGCCTGGAACACGCCGGAGGAGAAGGTGGAACAGCACCGGTGGGGAGAGCAGGCACCAGCACAGCCCAATTCCACAGCACCCTGACCCACACGAGCACTTGGGGAACGGTTCAGAAACAGATCTGGCCATGAGCAGGGAAGCTGCAATTCCCACATGGTTGAAAATCCCATCTCCTGAGGAACCTTTGAGCTGCTACGGGAACTGCTTACACTGCGTTTCCTCTGCTCCCAAACAGCACAAGAGCCATTTCTTCTTACAAAGCCCCATTTTCTGCCACCCCACGCTCCCAACCACAGCTCGTCATTAATTACTGCAGCTACTAAACAGAAATGCTCCATTATGAGGTTGTGCTGCACAGGAGTTACTTCTGCTGGAGTTACTACTCCCAGTACTCATCTATTCCATATTTTATCCAAGGTCTTTGCCTTGGGCAGGAGTGAGCCCTGGTGCTTCCAATGCTCCGTTCTCCCTCAGTGTTTCTGAGAGGACAGACACAAATTTCATGTCTTTTCAGATTTCCCCACCCCTAGGAACACACAGCCAAGGTTCCCAGGCTTTCTCCTTTTCCAACTGAATTTCAAGGTGCACAATCCCTGGAGAAAATCTGGATAGTGTTTAAATTTGAACTTTGAAAAAGTGAATTAAAATTTCCACCTAAATTCCAGGCACCACAAGATCAGTAAAATGCAGCAGGAGAACCGCACTGTAATTCCAACAGGCTTTTCTCCGTTCCCATTCCTGCAGCATCCCAGCACTCACCCCTGACTTCCCCAGCTGTGTCTGGACAGGAGCCCTTGGGGTTTGCTGCTCTGCTCAGCCTGGCTCCTGCTCCCAGCAGGAATGTGGCTCATTCCAGGAGCCAGCCAGGAAGAGCCTTGTTTCCTTCGCACCCCAGAGCTCACAGGAAAGCGTTAAAAAAGGCCAGAAGTGACACAAAAGCAGCGACCCCAACACAATGTATGGAATATTCAGCTTCACACACAGTCCAGCAAGAGGAAAGGAATGGTGAGATAATGCACAAGGAGGTAATTCACAGCATTCCCATCATGACAATTTGGGAAAATGAAAAAGGATATTTTTTTATCCTTAATAAAGTGCCTAGGATTTTTCCAGCAGGAAAAACCTTGGAAAAGGCAGAGCTCCTTCCCAAAGATCTCAGGAACTCCTGCTCTGATGGTTCATCTCACCTGACATTCTCCTCTCCTGCATTAGGAAATCTGTTACAATAAAGCAGAGTATTCCCAATAGCAGGAAAAGGGAAAGCTGTGCTACTGGAGCAGAAAGTGGTTGCAGGAAAAGGACAACCCAAATTGCAAAGGTTTAAAGGTTTTCTCCCTGTGGATTCCTCTGCCTGGAAGTGATCTGGGAAGCAAAGCCCAGAGCCTGCTGAGAACAGGATTTCTCTTTCAGTTTGAATCCTTGTTCCCCACCCAGACCTCCCCTAGCCCCAGCATTCCCAGTCTCCACACAAGCTCCCGTTTCCACACTGCGGGACACAGGACACACCCAAACACCTCTGAGCACAAACTCATAGTTTGCACCACATTGTAACAACAACATTACCCACACGACCCTTATCTCCACGCTGGGAACACTCTCTGCTCTCAGTCCCTTCGCACAACTGCTCCAAACACAGCCCAGTGAGAAAGGCAAGGCACAATATTCCAACCCCCTTTTAAATCCTGCAGATCCAGTAAACAACTAAAACTCTGGCCTTTTGTAAAAAAAAAACCTCCTAGAGAACAGCCAAATCCTGCCATTGAAGAACAGCCCCAGCTCTGCCCCTCGGCAGCGGTGCCAGATGCCCCAAAGCAGCACAAACCAGTGGCTCATACATACAAATTTGGGCTGGTTTTCTTTGCACAGCAGCAGCATCGTGCTGGCCCCAGAGTCAGGCAGAAGCCAGGAAACTCGAAAAGATTCATAACTAGCAGTAAAACTCACATCCTTCTGCTTCTAAACCCATAAAAGAAAAGAAGGCAAAGAAAAGGTCGACCGTATATTGTGCGTGGAGCAGAGAGATCGCGGCTGGTGATGCTCCCCGGGAACTGGATGGCTTTTAGAGAACACTGTGTCTTCCACTGATATCCTGCCTTGAAAAAGCACTTGTCCCAACACATCCTGATGAAAGAGGGCCATTCAAGAGGGGAAACAGCCAGCTGAGGCTCGTCTAATCATTTCCCTCCTCCAGACTTGTTTGTTTGTTTGCTTCCCCCCTCGTGCTCCGGAGGCAACTCGGCTCCTTCCAGCACCCACACAGCCCCTTGCTGTGGGAAGTCCATATTCCCTGGGACAGGACTGGAGGAAAAGCCTCGTATCAACTGGTGCCTGTTCATTCCTTTATGATTAAAGCACTGCAAGTCACTGCTGTAATACAAATACAGCAAATTAAAATGGTCCTTTCCTCACTGTACAGCTCCCACGTTGGACTTTCAGAGTGACTCCCGAGTTCCTGAGCTCCTGCTGAACAAGGAATTCTCTCAGGTGCCTGGTGTTTGTGTGTTGGGGGCTGGTTGGCACCGAATTCCCTGAAGATTTTTCCTTACAGACCCTAATTCTCCAGGCACAAACCGGAATGCCACGCTGGTCCCGCCAGCCTGACCAGGGGGAGAACCAGCTCTCTGTTCAGTTTTCACCCAGTTCTCACCCAGTTTGACTGGCACACACCACAGAAACCAACCATTCCCTGGATGCCCTTCCAGGAATCCTGACCAGCACAGCTACTCTACAAGGAGTCACTTCAGGCTGTCAAATAAATGCAGATCCCACAAGTTTTGTGCACCCCTGGGACCTTGGAGCTCCTGTACAGCTGCAGATCAGTCCTCCTTCTACTCCCTAAGCTCCGCTCACCGAACACATGGAATTATTTCCCCAAGGGAGGTAAAACCCTACACATTCAGCAGCTGGGAAATGCTAGGAGGAGGGTACAGACAGCTACAGTCCCTTCTGCACCCAGGCACTGGCAAGGAGAGGGTGCTCATGGCCACAGCTCCATGGAGAGCCGGCTCCAGCGGCTCTTGCTCCATCCGGCGGCTCCGTGCTGCTCAACTTGAAAAGGAAATATTTCTTTCCCTTTGGGAAAGCTCCAGAGGAGTGTGGCTGCAACACACATCAATCACATCTCGAGTTGCTGAAGAACACAATAGGCAGCGCCTTCTCGGCGGTACAAACCACCCCCCGGCTTCAGGAGTAAGAAATCTGTTAAAAATACTGGATGATTTTGGGAAAGGACAGCTTGCTTTGCTCTCGTGGCTCCAGCATGTCCTAGGAAGAATCCTGGCATGCCTCAGCTGTTGGAGTTCCATGTTTTAATGGGGAATCTCACATAAGCCATGATGATCAGGACAGAAGAAAACACCTTTATTGCTACAGAACATCTCAAAATAAATATCCACACTCGGAAGTCAGGAGAGAGAGAGAACCACTTTTCCTGGGAAGCCCCAGCCAAGCCTGAGGTGAGTCAGCAGCCTCCTGCTGCCTTTCTGCAACCAGGTCTATGTTTAAGGAAAAAAAAAACCCAAACCCCAGCAAAAAAAGGAATGTTCACTTCTCCCAGAATTTGTCAGATTTTACAAAGGCAAACACAGTAATGCCACCTGGTTTCTTGGGTTTTATGGCATCTTCTACTCAAAACACTTCCAAACTGATAAGGTGAGGGAAAAACAGGCCTCCTGAGCACCACAGAATGAAACACACTTCCCTTTTCCACAGCCCTGTTGATAAAGAGGAAAATAACTGATTTTTTTCCCCTTTTCTTCTCCCATTTGCTGCTCAGTCTGGAACAAGCCTGGCCACCTCAAGGAAACCAAGCAAGGACACAAAACACAGCCCTGGTGAGGGGCCAGGGAGAGCCCCCTTGGATGCTCCCAACCTGGCCAGACCTCTCAGTGTTCCAGAGGTGGATTTTAGGCAGGGCACTGCTGCGGGGAGCAGAGGGAACTGGGATCATCCCACAGCCACACCGAAAGTCACACAAACCAAGCTGGAAGCACATCAAACAGAAAGGAAGATATAGGGAGAGGAATAGCAGGAAGAGTTGCGAGCAGCTGCACAGCTCCCTCTTCCCAAGGCAAGCCCACGGTGGAAGCAGCCAGGCTGCTGCCTTTGGCTGGAGAGAGGCACATCAGATAACACTTCCTGACCAGGAGAGGGGCCTTTGGAAGGGGCCTGAGCAACACAAACAGCGCCAGGGAAAAGGCACTTCAAAGCTACTCAGTCCTGCACACCCCAGAACAGCCCTGGGGGCTACGGCAGCACCAGCGAGTCCCTTCTCCGGCTGTTAATGAAGGACTTTGTGTGTCCCAGTGGCCTTTGCTCCCTGTCACACCAGACATACAGAGCCCAGAGCCACAGAAAGGTTAAATGACACACAGAGGAATCACCTTGACAAACACAGCTGGAGTATCTCTATAACCATCCCTGCTCAACCTGACACGGAGCTGGCTGCCAGCAGGGATGAGCAGCACCTGGAAAGCTCAGTTCCAACACGTGCAATGATGTTCTATAACAGTCTTATTGCACAAGTGTAGAATTTGTGATGTGCTGACAAACTCACCTAGGATCAGGACTGTGGGTGCCCAACATACCTTGGAAGGTTGCTGAGAGCTGCTGGGATCACTTGGATTGAGGTGCTTTACCTCTGCTGAAATCTCTGCATCATCACTTGGATTGAGATGCAGCTTTAGGAAATGTTTGTCTTCTGAAAGCTCCTTTCATCCCCAAAGTCATCATTCCCAGTTTTCCTGAGCTGAAGACAAGTCATCTCCAGAAACCCAAAATGTGAGCTGCAGGCCTGATGTTCACAAGAACATCTCCCCTTCCTTGGGCATCGTGCCAGGGCAATGAGTTGCCTGCGAGGGGGTCAGGCAGCAGCCCCAGCTGAGGGGGGGTTTGTAACAGCTCCCTAAAGGGACAAACATCTTTCCATTGATTTTCAAGGAAGGAGATGGTTGGGCAGGCAGGAAAACCCATCAGGTTTTGCTGCTCTCAGCAGTGCAGTGACCAAAGGGGGGTCTGAGCACACATTGTTGGCTCAGAGGCATGGGCCACATCCCAGCACAGGAATGCGAGAGGGGCTGGAGACACTGCAGGCCATTCACACACAAACACTCCTCTGGCACAAAGGGGAGAAAGGGAAAAATGAAATCAATCATGAAGCCCACAGAAGCCAATTTCCCAACACAAACAGACTGCTGCTGATGTGCCTCCAGCCGCTCCTGGGATGCATCAGGATGGAGCAGTCACTGGCACGGCTCCGTACGGAGCCAAACGGGCTCAGCCTTGTGTGCCCCACGCTGAGGGTACCCCACGACCCAGGCTGGGCCTGCAGACAACGCTGCAACAGCTGGGATAAACCTCCAAGAGACAGGGCAGGAAGAGGGAAGCAAACAAATCAGCAGGATCATCCCCCATTCCAGCAGACTTGTGCAGAGTAAGTTATCAGAACTGCTCCCAAACGGCCAGGAATGAGAAAATTCTAGGAATCCCTAGTACTTGTATGGGGAAATGCCAAATAAAATAAGAGATTGTTTCACAAGGAAAAAGAAATCCTTTCTGCTCATCCCATTAATTGCAGGGTTCAAAAAGGCACGAGGCTGATCCCAGCATCAACTCAGTGACATGATGGGCTTGGAACTCCGAGGAGCATTTCTGACATTCCCACTGAAACACGATGGCAGTTTTGTGACAGCCACTGGCTGGGCCAGATCCTTTCCCTGCATGAGCTGTTGGGAAGAAACCCTCCTCTCCTTCTTTAGGAATATTAACCCTATGGAGCTGCCCAGCCCCTCTGTGCCTGGAGTTCACCCAGGACTGTCCCCATCCCGCTGTGCCAGCCCAGGGCCACCTACCCCACAGTGGGGGCTGAGCAGTGCTGCTCCACACAGCTCCATGGAACAGCTCCCACTTGCCTGGACATGTGGATTCATAGGATAAGGCTATGGAAGGTGGCAGCTGGCACAGGGAAAGAGCAAGAGGCACATACAGACATTCCAGCATTGGCAACAACATGGATTTCCCCATGCACCCTCAGCTGTGCAGCATCCTGGTGGTCTGAGGGAAGCCAGCTATTCCCAAAACATTGGCTCCCTTCTGCCCTCACATCAAAGGACACCTTGTGTTTTCCTACAGGTCACTTTTTTGGATGTTGCTGCCAAGTCAATGCCATAGCTGTTCCATGACCACAGATAGAGAGAGCCCACAAGCCCTGGAGTTGTCCCAGAGCCGTGTCCAAGCTGGAGGAGAGGTGGGATGATGCCCCATAGAGAGACAGAGCTCTCAGGCAGGAGCCAATCCTGCCCCCACCCTCCTCCCCAGGAGCCATTGGCACACCCCCCATCCTCCTGCATTCCTCCTGTCAGCTCATTGTTTTAATCCTTCCAGCTATTTCCTTAAGTCACCCCACTGCACCCACTCAACAGTGTCTCTCAGAGACAACACAGGGAAACAAGTGGAAACTCTCCAGTGCTGCCACTGGGAAAGAAAAGGAAGGTGAATAACAGTTTGAAGGATTAAGAAAGCAGCTTCCAGGCGGTGTGAGCGAAGGGCAGCCAGGACACAGACAATGGCATCGGAAGCACGGCTGAGAGCCCTGGTGGCACAGCAACCCAAAAAACAGCTCAGCTGCCGGGCTTCAGGAGGACTCCAAAAAAGGCAGCCCAGAGCAGGGAGTACTTGACACACTGGTAACATGGAAAAATAAAATAAACTAAATCCAGAGGGATCACACGGGGTAAAAGCAGAGCGAGAAAAGTTCTGACTCAACCCTGACACCTCCCCGAGGGTTTAACTAGACCACAGCCTGGGGGAACGCAGCCAGCACCTCAAAAATCAGGAGACTGCCAGGCAGGGGCAAAACTCCTGGGAAAAATGTGTTGGTGAAGACCTCAGGATCACTCTTCCATCCACTCCAAACCCATCTTTTACAAGGAGAATGCAGAGGGAAGCAGACAGCTGGAATCCAAACGGTTTTGCAGGGTTGGGAGGGAGATGCCCAGTCATGGGCAGTGCTCTCCGCTGGGATACGAGTGTTGGATGTGACCATTTGGATGGCAGTCAGGGCAAACAAGGAACCTGGCAGCTTCCTGGGAAATCTGAAAGGCACATTTTGTCCCGTTCCCTGCATTTCTGGCTGACTTGGTCTGTGACGTGAAGCCCCAGAGGTTTCCTGCCCAGCTGCCTTCACCAGTGGTTCTTGCAGCAGGATTCCTTCAGGAAGCTAAAATTTTCAAAGAGGGAAGTTCTGCAGAGGAGAGTCCTGATCCCAAATAAACCTGAACAACTAATGGATGCAGTGTGCACCCTAATCCATTTGAATCTGGGCTTATTTTTGGCTTATTTTGCTTCTTGATTTGTGCAGTGGCAAAGCAATTCTGCATCAGGGATTTAAATGCTGCAAAGGGATGTGTAAATGTTTGGGAAATAAACTCATCACTCTTGGGAAATAAACTCAACACTTTTCATTAGAAGTAGAGCCAGGCCTAGGAAGGTGTTCTATCCATTGCACATTGTCCAAAAACATCTTAGCACCACTTGCCAGGCAGACCACAGCTCTGATTTGTATGAGAAATCCCTGACTCACAGATCTTGGCAGACGATTATCAAAGATTAAGATATTTAAAATCAAGAGGCATTTGGAACCAAAATATTGTTCTGACCCAGCTCTAACACCTAAATAAACAGTGACCACACTGGCCTTTTACAGAAACAAATGTTCAGTGCACAGCCAGCACCTCTGATAACAGGGCCAGTTGGTTTGGGTTCTGCCAAACTGCTGAGGTTTCACGGAATAAAAAAAAGGAAAAAAAAAAAAAAGACGTAGATACAATTCCAAAAGGGTCTGATCATCACATCTTCAAACTGGCAGCTCTCCTGCTGTTCCTCTACCTACATCCAAGTAAACTCCTTGTGTTGCTCAACTGCAAGTCAGCAACAGTTTCCTGGAAAGGCCTGATCTTAACTAAGCGCCAAGTAAGCGCAGTTTCCTCAGCTCCACGGTGTTTGACCCTCCCCACACCCTCCAACACAAAATGGCAAGGCCTAATTACACCTCAGTTGCCTCCCAGGCCACACCCCCGGGCCAGAGAGCTCCCGAGGGTCGGGAGCCTGTGGATTTGCTCCCATTGTAGGGAGCACGCTAAGGCAGGATGCGGCCGCCGGGCCAGGATGTGATTCAGCGTCCTGTTTTGAAGAGTTCATGAAGTCAGCAACTTCTGCCCCGAGATCTCCACCAGCTCACTGGGACACAACCAGTCTGTGACAGGACTTGTCAAGGGTGTCACGAGCCCCTGTCCCCACAAATAAACCCTCACACAGCTGTCCCAGTGCTCCCCCACCCCTGAGCGCCTGCCCGGCACATGGCCACGGCCACCCCACGCTGTGGGGACAAGCCCTTCCCTCAGTGCTGCCTCCAGCAAAACGTGCTCCTAAATCCATAAAAAGGTTAAGGATCAAGGTGTTAATAAATAATTTTTTGTGCATTAAAATATCATGTATGTAAAATAGAACTAAACATATATATATAATATACACATATGATATACACTATTATATAATGGCATCCTCTGGTGTGTGCCAGAGGAATGATCATGGAATCATTTAGGTTGGAAAAGACCTCTAAGATCGAGTCCTACTCTTTCCCCAGCACTACCAAGGCTACCACCAACCCATGTCCCCAAGTGCCATATTCATGCAATTTTTAAATCCCTGCAGGGGTGGTGACTCCACCACTGCCCAGAGCAGCCTGTGCCAAGGCTGGACAACCCTTTCCATGAAGGAGTTTTCCCTAATATCCAATCTAAACTTGATGATGCTCTGCAAAGACTTTGTCTGCAGCAACGACTCCTCCTGCTAATCACCGATCTGCAAATGTACATGAGCCCAACCCTGAAAACCTCTACCTCCCACAGCTGCTCTTGCCAACTCCTAAAATTTGGTTTGGTGGTGCCAAACAAGAGCAGTTCTTTCCATAACCATCTTCAGGCTTGATCAGAGGCTGGAGATAACCAACTTCCAGGCCCTTCTGCAGCAGTTCAACCTCTATCTCCCTGTGGAAGGTGCCTGAAAACACTCACCAGGCCCCACATTCAGGCTGTGATTGTAAAGCCAACAATGGCAAAGATTACAGAACGACTGGCTAAACAAACTTATTTATGTTTGTAATTAAAACCAGTGATTATCTTGCTGTGTTTGCCAACCACATCTGAGAACCAGCCAACACTCACAACTGACTGGGTTTGTGCAATGTCTCCTTTGAGCTGGTGTGACAGAGCCAACCCCTGCCCAAGGGTGAGAATCCGCTGGGCTGCACCAAAAAGCAGTGTAGGAAAAACTGCACATCCCCCCCTGCCAGTGAAGAGCTCAGCTCAGCTCTGCTCTGCCTCCCCTGTGCTCCACACCATCCTCTGGGGTTGCTCAGAGCCAGAGGAGCAGGACGTGGTGCTGCCATAAGGCCGCAGGCACCGCACGCACGCGGCTCATGTGGAGCTCGGCCGACACTCATCTTGGAGAACGTGAGGTTAGGCTTAACTCTAGGTTAACATATCCTCCCATGGGCTTGGCCTAACCCTGCCTGCAGTTGTATTATGATCCAGGTGAGCTGTGGGTGCACTGCATCTTTAGGGGAAAAAAGGGATCCCACTGATGGGCATCCCGGAAGGGAGGTTTGAGCAGACACAGATCTGCACCGAGCCCGATGGGGCTTTTAGATCTCACTCGGGGCTCTTACGTTTTCTTCTGCTGTGAATCTTTACCTGTGGGGAGCAACACAGACTCCTGGCTGTCTGCTGAGAATAGTGTGGGTGGTACCTGGTAGGTGCTTCCATAAAAATTTTTGGAAAGGAAGAAAAAGAAGACTTAAAAGTAACTTAATTCTAAGAAAACGCAGACAGCAACAATATGTTTGAAAGCAAAGCTGAACCTGGAATGTGTCCCCTCGGCCTGTGTTAGGGTGGAAGCTGTTCCAGGGAGAAAACAGGAAGAAAAGCATTTTGGAATGACAGAAACAATAAGGAAGGATGGCCACAGAGCAGCAAGAGGTGGCTGGGTACAAACCCATGATACAGCCCTGTTCCACCAAGAGAACAATCAGCTTGCTCGTGGAACCAGATCCAACCATGCAACCTTGAATAAAAATCCTGGAATTTTTTGGAATGCATGAAAATAACCTTGTTCAACAGGCAGATGAGCAAATTATGTCATAACTGTGTAACAGCACTGCCACCCTGCACCGGTGAAACTCAGCTTGAGCCGGCAGCATGATGGGGACATGTTTCCAACAATCCTTCCTTTTCCTAACCCTAAGGATCTCCGAGGTCTGCAGAGCCAGGAGCTGCCAACCCCTGTGCTCAGAGCACGTGTGACAAAGCCCAGCTGTCACCTCTGTCTGCACCAAGGCTAGAGCAGGATTTAGATTCACAAGCACCATCACAGCCTGTTCCTGCAGGGTTGTTTTTTTTTCAGAGCAGCAGCACAATGAAGTTGAACAATTCTGCCACCCCATGGGCACGGGCAGAGTCTCTGCAGATTGATCCGGAGCAGCTGCCGGTGGGAAGGGGACAGGATCAACCCACCAAACTATGAGAGGAGCTTAATTTATCATCTACAGTGTGTCCATACATTTTCTGCAGCCCCTGGCAGTGTTTCCCTCTGAGGACAGCAAAGGCTCTGCACCAGGGCCATGTGATTCCCGAGGTCTGTCTGGCTATTTAATTACCAGATTCTTATCCTGACAATTGTATACGGAAGAGCAGCCCCAGGAGACTGAAGGACAGAGGAAGCTCGGTGTCCAACGTCAGTGCTGCAGCACTTAGCAGCAGCCAGTAGAAAACCATCAGCCTTTAAGCCTGGTCTAAGTACATCTACACTCCCCATGACTCTGGTTGGTGGTGGGTACATGTACTTGACTTGCAAAGAAGCCAGACAGGCCAAAGGTGGCCACAAATCCAAGGATTTATCTGGACATTGAAAACATTTGTAATGAAGAGGATGAAGCTGCATTTCCTCTTTCAGCCCAGAACTGGATATTCCAAAAAAGAGGCTGTCATCCTGCTTGGTTACATGTTACTGTTTAATGCAACACGGGAAAAAGCAAAAGAATTAAAAGAATTACAGCTGTATGGCTGTTTGTGCCTTCAGCAGATTCCTGCTGGAGCCCTGCATTGCGCAAGGAGAAAAACCAGGAATCCTGAATTTTGCTTTAACTGATACAAAAATCCATTCCCCGCAAAATCAGCTCTCAAATGGCATTACAGCCAGCCATGAAATACCTGGAATGCACAGGAGAGCACACAGAGCCAGACACACAGCACTTCTGCCTGCAGTCCCTGTGTGTGCTGACAGGACAGCCATGGAATTCCAGGTTTCCCAGGTGGGCTGCAGCCATGAGAAACCACCCCGGAACGCAGAAGCAAAGAAGTCTGACTTTCCTGCTCTGTCAGGGAGCAACTCTGCTTTTCTGCCCTCTGACTTCAATTGCAGGGCAAAGACAGTCTAAGCAGCAGCACGAGTGGCTTTGCTTTTATCTGAAACCAGGATAACTAAAGCAGGAAGGAGTGGCAAGGAGGAGAGAACTGAACTGCTGCCTATCTTTACACTTCTCTCCCAGGTTGTGGTTTACAGGTTAGAGGGTAAGAGCTGCCTGCAAGAGCTGGGCTTAGAGTGGAAGCCCCACAGAATTACTCAGAGCCCCATTAGCCAGGGCTCCTCCACAAGACCTTTGTGTCACCACTTCAGATCTGCACAATGTCGGTGAGGAACCTTTCTCTTCTCCTGCAGGATCTCTCAGCCCTTTTCTCCCCACACATGAAGAAAGTGGCTCTACACAAGGAGTCCAATTCCCAATGGTTAATGCCCAGGAATAAGCAGAGTTTTCCCCTCCCCAGCCCGGAGCCTCAGGGAGCAGCAGCGGAGCCAGAGATGCTGCGATAACAGTTAAGTGCTGTGGCCAGAGCTGACGAGCAATTTTCCAGTGTCCTCCCACCAGGAAAAAAGGATCACAAACCCTCTTTTATGCTTTTAGCTTGTTAAATGCTCATCTCAAAGCTGATAAGGGAGAGAGTGTGCCCGCTGCTCTGCTCTCTGCAGACCATACCATTCCCTGCAGGCAAGGTACAGGCTCGAGGTCGGGGATCTCTGCGGGATCAGGACTTGGATACATGGCAGACAATTAACAGCACTGGAAACAATGTTTAGAGCCCAAAAGCTCAGCTTACCTCACATTTAATTTACGCTCTTCATCGCTGCCAACCTCCAGCTGAGGGAAGAAAAGAAGGACACAGAGAAAGTTACTCGTTGCTTGTTTCCACATTACAACTACACAAATAAACCCCCCACACTTTTTAAACCCATCCCTGCAACAACAGGGTGCGGGTGGCTGGGGGGGTTTTTCTTCCCGGTGCTAGGGATAAATGACACTCCCTAGTCATGCCATCAGCACCGGCGCCGGGTGACAAAGGGGCTCACGGGGATTTTAAAGCTATTAGGTCCTAATCCTGCAAGCTGGGCCCGGAGCACAGATCGGTTTGACGATGGTCACGGAGCGCACACACATCGCGGCCACCGCGCACACACGTGAGGGCAGCGCTGGGCACCGCGGGCTGGGCACGGGGAGCGCCGGGGTTCGGGGGGTGGGGGGACAGCACAAGGACACAGCCCAAAGTGTCCCGCTGGGGCTGTCCCAGCTCCAGCACCCGAACCCCAACCTGGCACCAACAAGCCCAACCGCTGCTCACACCGGCAGCACAACAAGGCCACCTCCACCTGGACACTGGCCAGGACGATGCCCACCTTGTTGCCCAGGCATCGGCAAGTCTGATGCCTTCCTGAGGCTGCCTTCCTGAGGGACACACTGCTCTGGTGGCAGGCACGGATTAAAACAGGCGCTTTTTTCACCAGGCACTGGTGGGAAGTCCCCCTGGAGGCAAATCTGGCTGCTCTGGTGACATTAGTGGCCCTCACACTTTATTTACTCTCCCCAAAGCAGAAGTGTGGCTCCAGCCTGCTTCCAGAAACAAGCATTTTCACACAGCCCTGCTTTCCAGCCACCCCTGCAACTTCTGGACAAAATTCCTTATTAAAGGAAAACAGAATTGGGACTAATTGCATCCAGAGCTGACCAAAAAAACCCACCAAAACATCAAAATAGGCTCAAAGATAATTCTCCTCTTTTGGTCCTGTGTGAGTAGACAGAGGAGAAAAGGCCAGGGGCAATCCCTTGGAGGGCAGGGCTATGCTGGGGACGTGGTTTGGGCCCAAAAAGCAAAGCAGGGATTTTACAGATGGTCCTGCAACAGGAAAACCTTCACACTCACAACACACCAGACCCTGACAAAGCTGGAAGGACACTGAAGGAATCAGTGCTGACACTCAGGGAACATCCTGGTATTTACTAAAACATTGCTCAGAACCCACATCAAATAAGGGTCACCATAAGGGTTATTTGTTTCCAGGTGCTTTTGTACAAGTTAAAAATAAGCAAACAGTTCCATTTAAAATGTTCAGGCTTGGGTTTTCGTGTGTGTGGAGGACCTGGATTGCTCCCCACTCCTCAAGTTAGCACTGGGGAGGCTGGAGTGCACAGGAGCTGCTCTGCTGAGAATCTGTGAGAACCAAGTAAAGCCAGAGGAAAAAAACCCTCCAAATGCAACAGCAGAGGCCGGATATTGGAAATATGGCCATTTGGAGGAAGGGAGATGCACAAGGCCCATCCCAACTGACCCAGCAGAGGGTGAGGAGCATACCAGGGTTATTTTTAGTCTGTTTACAGTGAGCAGCGGCAGCACAGAGCCGGGCTCTGAAGGCAGAACCCCAGAGAACCCTGAGTCCCAGTGCTCCCACCGGCAGATCCCCCAGCCCTGGGAAGGTCTGGCAGGTTTGTGGCCTTTGCAGGGCCACCCTCCTGTTTGTTTGGGTCTGTCACGTAGCAACAAGGGGGAGAAAAACTCTTATTCCCTTTTTAAACAAACGTGATTGAACTCTTGGATGTTGTCAGCTGGGGCTCGGCAGCAGGGCTGGGCCTGGAGCTGCTGTGGGCTCCTCTCCTGCAGGAGCTGAGCTGCTCTCAAAGTCAAATTTCCCTGTTATCTTCTATTAAAAAGCTGCAGTAAAACCAAACCAAAGCAGCAGCAAGGCTGCCACGCCAAGCCCTCCTGCCTTATCCTGCTCAGAGCATCCCTCTGAGCAGGCAGGTGCACCACCTACCACGGTGATGCTGTGGACTCACAGCTGATCCCACCATGGCACAGACAGCAGGAGCAGACCCCCACCAGACACATCCACATCCTCCCTGGGGACTGGGCCAGGCTGAAGGACGTGGCAGGGAATGTGTGGAGGGGAGATGCACCAGCACGTGCAAGTTCCCAAGTGTGTATGAACCCCCCTCTCCTAAGAATTTACGGCTCACTACGTTAACACAGCAGCAAACCTTGTGCAGGCAGCAGCATCCATTTTATAAATTCCTTGGGGCTCATGAGTTAGAAGAGGCCCAGCAGCACAGCCACAATTAGCAAAGATGTATGGTCATCATTTTCCATTAAAAATACCTTCTAGTAATTATTGAGTAGGCTAAAAGTCCCAAGGAGACCTGGTTTCCCATGCAAGAAAGATCCTAAAAGATCAGGGAGCACGCTGGCACTTTTGGATGGGATTTTTCTTTGAAATTAACTTTGTAAAAACAACATGCTGAATCTGGAAAAAGCTCATTTCTGGTTTTATGGTATTTCAAGCCAGAAGGAGCCATTCCAACAGGAGTGGATGTCTTCCTCTGGGAGCCATCACAGCACACCTGAGCTGTGGGTGCTGTGGGCAGAAGAGCCCTGCCATGAAGGCAAGTTTGGGGCAGCATTTTTGGGAGGAAAAGGAAGAATTGTATGGAAAAAAGAATCACCACCAGCAGCTCCCCCACCAAGCAATGCCCAACACAGATGTACATGGCAAGGTCTACTTCGACTCCTCTCCCACCTGCTCCAGTTAAATCCAGACATTCCACTGCCTGCAACAGGGTTATGGCTCATTTTCCTCTCCATAGATTGGGTGGTCAGTAGGCCTTGTTTAAGGCTCTGTCTAAACCAGAACCCAACAAAATTCCTTCTGAGAACTCCTTGGGAAAGCACATGTCCTGTCTCCAAGTTTCTCAATGAACACAGTGTGGCACAAACCGGGTTCCTGCAGCCAGGGAACCCCCAGAGCCTCCGGCATGAGGGAGAACCTGGGAACCTTGTGGCACTGCCCCCCTCCTGCTCCCCCCTCGGACCAGCTAATCGGGGGAGTCACAGGGACCTGACAGGTGACAAATAGGATTGTTTACCTGGCAGGAGTGGGGACAGAGCAGAGCCAAGGGCAGCGAGCACCAAAGGAAAGAGGTGTGGGGGAGAGGGATGGACGGGAAGGATGTGCAGACAAACACCAGGCCTATCTTCGAGGGTCACAAAAGAGATGGATTAGGAGGAAAAAATGCAAGAAAGAAAGATAAACTGGAGGGGCAGTTGTGTTTGGATGGCATGTGGGAGCTGCAGGGAGGGAAGCAGAAGCCCAAGGCCAGGCAGAGGCAGGAGAGGGCATTTCTGGGATACAGGAGTGGAGGGGGTGTGAAGCAGAGGTGGGACATGAAGGGTGCCAGGCAGGCAGGACAGGGATGCACCATGGGACACCAGGGTAAGTGTCAGGTACAGGCTCTGGAGCAGCAGAGCTGGGGCAAGAACAGGGCAGCAACACAGTGCAGGCCATGCCAGAGTGAGGAGTGGCAGCAATCAGGGATGTCACACAGGTATGGGGTGCAGCACGACAGGAGCTACTCCCAGGGTGGAGCAGGATGGAAGCTGCTCCCAGGGAACAGATCACAGCCACCTCAGGGAAGGGCTAAGCTCTCTGGGGAGCAGGAACTGCAGCAGGAAGGGGGAAAGGCAGTGCCATGGCAGCACAGGGACAGAGGGGGAAAGCAGAGCACGCGTGGGTAGGAGTTGGTGGCAGCTCTGGGATGTCAAGGAGGGAGAAGGTCTGGGGTCAGCAAGCACAGATGCTCCATGGAGACAGGCCCAGCACACTACCCAGGGATTTACCTGGCAAGAGAAGGGTCAAACAGGCTGCCCAAGGGGTTAGGGAGCAGAAGCAAATGCTGGGTGAGGGCTGGAGTGGGAGACACAGGGACCAGGGGCTGTGTGCAGTGAGGGGAACCGTGGGACAGACCCAGGCCTGGCTCAGCCTGGCAGCATCACAGGGCTGGGGCTGGGCAGCACTGGGGGCTGTGAGGGGAAGGGGCTGGGATGGCTGGGGGGCTGTGAGGGGCTGAGCTGGGGCCAGGAGGGTGAGGGAGCTGTAGGGGTTCAGAAGGCTGCAAGGTCAGGGCTGGGAGGGGATGAAGACAAGGGGTAAGTGGTTATGGGGGGCCAGGGGGCCATAGGGCTGGAAGCCATGAGGGGGACGGAGTGAGGGACTGGGGAGGGCTGTGAGGGCTGAGCTGGGGCCAGGGGGCTCTGGGAAGTCAGGCCATGGGGACTGCAAGGGGTGAAGACGGGGCAAGTGGCCATGAAGGGCCAGGAGGCTGCAGGGCTGGGGGCAATGATGGACCAGGGCCTCCCTGTGAAGGGAATGGGGGATATGGGAGGGTTGGGGGGACTGTGGAGGGAAAGCAGGGGCCAGGGGACTATGGGGACTGCGAGGGGATGAAGGCAGGGGGTGAGTGGCTATGGGGGCCAGGGGGGATGAAACCAGGGACTGGAGAGGTGTGAGGGGCCAGGGTGGTGGGGCTGGGCCATGAGGGACATGGGAACTGGGCCTCTGAGGATGGAGCCAGGGCCTGGGGAACATAGGGTGGCTCTAAGGGGCCTGAGCCTGTGAGGGGGACGGAACCAGGAGCTGTGAAGGGCCAGAGCCGCGAGGCCGGGACCAGGAGGGACCTGAGTCTGCGAGGGGGCCGAAGCCAGGGCCTGGGGGAGGCCATGAGGGACCCGGGTCTGCGAGGGGACGGAACCAGGAGCTTCGGGCCATGAGGTGCCGGGGGGAGCCGTGAGTGAGGGGCCTGTCCCTGCGCGGGGCCTCACCCCGCCCCTCCCCGCTCCCCATCCCCCGCCGCCGCCGGCAGGGCCCACTGTCCCCTTCCCTGCCCGCCCCGTCCCGTCCCCTCGCAGCTCACCTCGCTGGTGCTGGCGGAGGAGGCAGCGCTGGGGGTCGGCGAGCGCTGCAGGGTGACCAGCGCCATGGCTGCGGCACCGGCCCCGGCCCGGCTCGGCTGAGCCTCCCCTCGCGCGGGAAGGGGCGGGGCCAAGGGGCGGGGCTTGATGCGGGGGGAGGGGCCTCCCGAGTGGGCGGGGCTCGATCCTGCCCCATCCCACCCCAAATCCCGCCCCATCCCACCCCACCGTCCCGTTCCACCCCCTGCCACGGGCAGGGACACCTTCCACTAGCCCAGCTTGCTCCAAGCCCCGTCCAACCTGGCCTTGGACACTTGCAGGGATGGGGCAGCCACAGCTTCTCTGGGCAACCTGTGCCAGGGCCTCACCACCCTCACAGTGGAGAATTTATTCCCCATATCCCACCTAACCCTGCCATCTGGCAGTAGGAAGGCATTCCCCCTTGTCCTGGTACTCCAGGCCCTTGTAAATAGTCTCTCTCCACATTTCTTTTTGACCCCCATCACGTACTGAAAAGCTGCAACTAGGTCACCCCAGCGCCTTCTCTTCTCCAGGCTGAATAATCTCAATTCCCTCTGTCTACCCAAAAATTGAGCCTGAAGCACCCAATTTTCCCAGATCCTGCAGGAATCTTGTGTTCAAGGAACAACTGGACTTAGCACTTTGACTGACAACATGGTGATCAGTCAAAGGTTCGACTCGACAATCTCAGAGGTCTTTCCCAGCCTCAGTGATTCTGTGATTCTGCGAATGCAGAGGCTGGGAAGTCATTGAATCACTGTGGTTGGAAAAGACCTCCAGGATCATGCCCACTAAGGCAATGCCGGTATCCCGATCCAGCAGTCACCATGGTGACCAGTGTCAGGGATGTTGTTCTGCCACCCGTGGTGGTGACCCCGTTCCCCATTGCTCTGGGGCCGGCTGCCAGCAGCACGTGGGAAGTCCACCTCCCCCAGGCTGGAGCAGACTTTGGCCCTGCTGCCCTGGGCACTTAGACTTTGCCTTGCTGGACTGTAAACGAGCCACTCTGAACCCTGTGGAAGCCTCTGACACTTGCAGTGACTCCTCTGACGACTCCCCACTCCACAGGTAAACTGGTGCAAAACCTGTATTCCTGTTGTTTTTTGGCCAGTGAGGTGGATCCTCCTCGGCTGGAGCTGTGGGGGCAGTGGGGGAGAGTCCCCATGGCTGCAGGTGGGGGAGGTGACCCCGGTTCTGTGGGTTTTGGTTCCTGGGGGTTGTAACACCACGGCAGATGGGAAGCAGCTCCCGCGGTGCCGCCGTTCCGGTGACTCATCCCTCCATCCCAGCAAATGTCAGTCCCGCTGTGGGCAGCCTTTCCAGCAGAGATGCTGCGCTTCACCTTGTCCAAATAAAACTGTGGGCTGGAGTTTATTCCTGCTCCCAGAACCAGGCCTGGGGTGCAGCCGGCACATCCTCCCCTGCCCATGCCATGGGATCTGACCCAGCCCTTCCCCAAATTGGTCCCTGTCCACTCCCTGCCCAGGGAGTGACCACAGGGATTTTCCAAGGCGGAAAAGCTCTGCTGAGAGGGAATCAGGGGACTGAGGAGGCTGCAGACCCTCTTTGCAGCTGCAATTTCCCGACAGCATTTTCAGCCATGCCAGGAAGGGTTTGGGGTGGTGGCACAGCCACCCTCGTGCAGCCCCAGGGGTGACAGCGGTGTGAGGATCCAACCTTGAACTTATTACACCTGGCATTACTCCCTGGAAAACATCCAGTGCTCCCTATGTCTTTTATCCATGCCCACCTCTTGCCTCTAGCCTGTGCTCAGGGCTGGGAAGGATTGGGAGCTGCCCAGAGTAGGACTGGGTCGATGGGAATGGAGGGCTCACACCATCCCATGGCAGACAGTGTGAGTGCTCCCACCTCTCCCTGGCTGGTGGGAGAAAGAGGAGGATGCTGAGGGCTGTGCTGCTCTGTCCCGAGGTGCCACAGGGCAGGAAGCACCTGGAGCTCTTTCTCCCAGGTGAGGAATGTGGCCGTGGGCAGCTGAGCCACTGGTAGAGCCAGGGGTGGAGAGAGGGTTCCCCAGTCCCCATGGGGAACTACACCCCCTCATCCATGATTGATTCCTGTGCCTGGTCAGCACAGGCAGGGGTGGAGGAGGAACTGGGAACCTTTACAAGGAACGCACAGAGATGCACCATGAGGACCATGGTGTGACTCTTGAGGATGGTCCTGTGCAGGGCTAAGGGTTGGACTGGTTGATTCTTGTGGGTCCCTTCCAGCTCAGCACATTCTGTGAGTCTGTGAGTCTGTGACCTCAGCCCTTCCCTGCTGCTCAGGCGGTGGAGCCGAGGCCGGGTGGGGTCCTGGGGAGCTGCTTCTCTCCCTCCTGGGCAGCCCCAGGTGGTCCAGCAGCCTCTGTCCCCGCAGGGAGCCAGAGCCATGCGTGTGGTTGTCATCGGGGCCGGGGTCATCGGGCTCTCCAGCGCCCTGTGCATCCACGAGCAGTTCCACGGGCTGGTGCCCTCCCTGGAGCTGGAGCTCTACGCCGACTGCTTCACCCCCCACACCACCAGCGACGGCGCGGCCGGGCTCTGGCAGCCCTACCTGAGCGACCTCGGCAACCTGCAGGAGACGTGAGGGACAGGAGGAGGAGGAGGCTGGAGTTGTGTCCTCCCAGGTGTGCCCGGGCACAGCTCCGTGGGGCTGGCAGAGCCATCACTCCCCTGTTCTCATCGCAGGCTCTGGAATAAAGAGACGTTCGATTACCTCCTCGGGCACCTGCACTCCCCAGCAGCCCAGGAAATGGGACTTTTCCTGCTTTCTGGCTACAACCTGTTCACTGAGCCGGTGCCGGTAAGGAGCAAGTTCCAACAGGGCTGGGAAAGGCTCCAGCTCCTCCCGGAGGGCGGGCAGGGCTGTGCCTCTTCCCAGCCAATGCTCCCGAATCCTTCCAAGTTTGCTTTGTGCCAGTGCCTGGGACACGATGTTTTCTGTGCCATCCCGGTGTGAGGAAGGGCCGAGGGAGCAGCAGAGCCTCTCCAGCCCTGGTTGGCAGCTGCCTCCCCATCTTTGTCCCTCTGGGATAGGTTGTGTCCCTTTTCCCCCCTTCTGTCCCATGCTGACATGGTGATCCAGGTTCACTAATGATGTCAGAGCTTTTCCCTACTGTAGGACCCATCTTGGAAGAACATTGTCCTGGGATTCAGGAACTTGACACCAAAAGAACTCGAACTCTTCCCTGGTTACAGGTATTTTTCAGTCTGTTCTCTGCAGACTCAGGCAGGGCAGGTGTGGCTGGACAGCTCCCTGGCATGGGGCAGTGGGGACAAGAAACTGCCAGTGCAGAAGTGTCCTCGCTTTCCTACAGCTGCTTCCCTTCAAATAAATAGGAAACACCTCAAATGGCCAAAAAAGCAGCAGCCCAGCATGGAAACCATACCAGCTGCTTTCTTACCTCATCAGATAGTGTCAAAATAAAAATCAGTATAAGGTGTTTTATGCTGTAAACGGGGGGGAGGAGTGGGGGAAATTCATGCACTTGTTGTGCAAGGGGAAATTGGGGTGTCAGGGGGAATTGGGGCCCCAGATCCAAGTGGCTGTTGGGAGCACCGGGGCAGGAGGCTCCTGTGAAGGTGCTGCAGGTCCTCACACCTCCTGTCTTCTGGTTTCAGCTACGGCTGGTTCAACACGGCACTGATGCTGGAGGGCAGGAGTTACCTGCCCTGGCTCACCAACAGGTGAGTGCATTCCTGCTTGTTGCCCCAGTGGGGTAACACCTTCCTCACTTTAATAATGAGCCCAGGGGTGTATTTTTGCATGAGAAAAATGAAAGTAATGTGACACTTGGAGCTGCATCCAAGAGCTTTTGGCTATGGGAATATTTGGGCTTGATTTCATTCCTGTAATTCTAACACTGAGTGGGTGCCCTGGCACTGAATGATACATTTGCTTTTAATTTGCCAGTAACAAATGAATTTGTTCTTCCCAGGCTGACACAGAGAGGAGTGAAGTTTTTCCATAAGAAGGTTGAGTCTTTCCAGGAGGTGGGTGGGGATGTGGAGGCAGGGCAGGGGGCACAGCCCTGTCTCGGTGTGGAGAAGCATCATCCAGCAGGCATGTCCTGCTCTGGTATGTCCTTGGCATCAGTGATGGGCCAGGGGACAGGGGCAAGGCTGTGCCAAGACTTTCTACCAGGAAGGATAAAGGGGCTTGGGCATCAAGAGGTGGCAGAGAGGGTATGGGTAAAGCATTAGTCCAGCATGGATTGGCAGCCTTCCCTGGAATGGCTTCCCAGCACACATGGGGTCTCAGCAGGAGCCATGGTGGGGAAGCTGTGCCCTGGATCCAGCCCTTATGGTTTATCCATTACCAGATGCTGGACTGAGCACTCAGCTCCTTTTGGAGAAGGAATGTTGTGCCCTGAGGGCAGCACCCTGTGTGCTGCTCCCAGCTGTGTCCATGTGCTGCTCCCCACCCGTGTCCATCTCTCCCCAGCTGTTCTCCCAGGGTGTGGATGTGGTGATAAACTGCACTGGGATGCGCTCGGGGGAGCTGCAGCGGGACCCGGAGCTCCAGCCTGGCCGGGGTCAGATCATAAAGGTGAGGTGGGTGTAGGGCTTGGGGCTTCCCAAAATCCCACTTCTTACCGTGAGGAAAACCTGTGTCCTCTGGGGCAAACCACGGGCTTGTGGGCTGGATCTGCACTGGGATCAGGTCCTGATTTCCAGCAAACACTGGTCATGTGAAACCCACCTGGATCCCATTCCTGGTTCAGTTGTGGGAAAGCCCTCAATCTCCAGCCTGTTTCTCTGTTGGGTGAGCGTGGGGGGAGGTCAAAAGCATAGGGCTATTAATAATAAAACAACATAAAATCCTTGGGAGTAGAGGATGATTATTTGGGCAAACAGGCTCATGCCAGTAGGAAGCTCCTCCTCTTCCCTGCCTGCATTCCCATCCACCTGTCTTCTCAGGGAACATAGAGCTTGAGCAGAGGGTCCCACATCTGGCCCCTGGTGTCCCTCCCACTGCCCCCCGAGCCTGGCACCCCACTCTCCATCTCCCCCTGACCTTCTCCCCTGGTCTGCCAGGTCCTGGCCCCCTGGGTGAAGCATTTCATCATCACTCACGACATGAAGTCTGGGATCTACAAGTCTCCCTACGTCATCCCAGGGTAGGTGACAGCAGCCCAGGAGGGCCTGGCTGGTGCTGGTGACATTCCACTGTCAGTGTCCCCAGAGTCCTGGCTCGGACGCGGCTCCTGCTGGCACCTGCCAGGGCCTGGGGTCACCCCTGCCTGCTGGTGCTTTTCCTGGCTGAGTGGGAGAGGAGCAGAAGGATGTGGGCAGCAAAGTGAGGGAGCTCCCAGAGCCTCAGGACTTCAATGTCCCATCCTTTTCCAAGGAGCAAATCCCACCAAAGCAAAAAGTCAGTCCTGGCCAGGTCCTCAATAGGGCCAGACACTCGTAGTGTAGTGGATATTTTGGGGGAGGCCTTTTGTTTTTGCATTTGTACCCACCTGTTTTATCAATGATGTTGGAAGGCACTGCTGATCCCTGCTTCCATAAAACCAGGGTAGGAATCCTTCTACTTTAATAAAACCTCCCCTGGAAATCTCAGCCTTCCCCTCACTGGCCTCTGAGCTGTGCCTGAGCTCTTGGTGAGCCTGGGGGCATCCCGCTGGATCATGGAATGTCCTGAGTGGGAAGGGACCACAAGGATCATCCAGTCCAATTCCTGGCCCTGCCCAGGACACCCCAACAATCCCACCCTGTCCCTGAGAGCATTGTCCAAATGCTCCTTGAGCTCTGGCAGCCTTGGGGCCCTGACCACTGCCCTGGGGAGCCTGTTCGGTGCCCAACCACCCTCTGGGGGAAGAACCTTTTCCTGAGATCCAACCTAAACCTCCCCTGACACAGCTCCAGCCCTTCCCTCTGGTCCTGTCACTGGTCACAGAGAGCAGAGATTGGAGCTGCCCCTCTTGGGGGAGTTATGGATTGGGATAAATCTCCCCTTAGTCTCCAGGGCTCCCTGCCACCTCCCTGCCAGACTGTGGAGGAATTGCAGGGGAAAATCTTATGTCCGTGTCCCCCTAGGGCTGAAATGAGATCCTGGCCCCAAAAGCACCATGTCCAGAGCTCAGAGAGTGGCTGTGGCCAGGCAGAGCCCAGCTTCCAGCACTTTTCCTGCACTTCCCACCTGCTTCCCACCAGCAGCCTGCTCAGGGAAGTTGGGATCTATTTGAGGCAGCAGCATTTGCTGTGCCCAGGGAGCTGCACTGCAGGATAAATAAACACATCTGCTGTTCATCCCAGCTTTGCTTCCTCCTGAGGGCAGGCAAAGACCCCACTCTGGCAATGGAGAAGGGTTTTTTAAGCTGGAACTCCAATGCTGCATCTCTGGCACTTCCTATTGTCCCAGTATTCCAGGATTAGGCAATAAGCCAGGTTGTAAATGGAGCTTTGCTTGCTCACAGCCCCCAAGCATCGTATTCTGAGTGATTTCTGATTACAGTCCCAGACAGATTCCTCTCCCTGTGTTTGTTTTAGCTCAAGCTCTCAGAGCAGCACCAGGCTGATCCCTAAAGAAGACAGATCCTCTTCCCTGCTGGAGAGCTTGGCCATGAGAGGATTCCTTCCACGTGCCCCAGCCCTTTTTTTTTTGTGTTTCCCAGGGATCATACAAGGTTTTGGAAGGGTCCAGCCATCATAGAACACCCCACCTCCCCTAGCCTTAATCTGCCTCTTTTCCTCTGCTAATCCAGGGGAGTTTTTGGCAGCAGCAGCACCAGTCTGCTTCTCTGTGCTTCCCTCCAGAGGCATCCCATTCTTTCCAGCTCTTCCCCAGGCAGGCAGGAGCAGACCTGTTTGATAAGGATGGAATTATCTGTCTGGTTTGCCCAGACAAGGAAGGGCCTTTTGGGTGCTGATAGGATTTAATGAGTGACTTGCTCCTGAGCTGAGCAGGCACTGCTCTCCACCTGCTCCATGTGGGAGTTTCTCCAGCAGGAACATGTTGCAGGCTCAGAATGTATCAGGATCCAACACCACACACACACAGAGTCCCTCCATGAGGTGACCCCACAAGGGACAGCTGGAGACACTCACCCTGTGTGTCCTTTGGGTGCAGGAGCGAGTTCACGGTCCTGGGAGGGATTTACCAGCATGGAAACTGGAGTGAGGAGAACAGTGCCCAGGACCATAAAACCATCTGGGAGAGCTGCTGCCGCCTGCTCCCAGCTCTCCAGGTGGGTGACCTGACCCAACACCCACTGGGATGGGGCACAGGGAGCTGGGGAGCTCAGGGATGTGGGAATAGGCACTGGAACAAACCACAGAACCTCGGTGTTTCCATGAGTCTGTGATACCCAGGGCTCTTCCACCCGGCTGGTGGACAGGCAGGGACAAGGTTTGTAGGAAAAATAATTCTTCCTAGAACTGGTAAAAAAGTAGAACTAAAGCTCTGGGAGGTCCCAGGTTGTAGTGTCTCCACAGCTTTAGAGCAGGGCTGGTGTGGGGTGAGGCTGGTGTGTGTCCACCCCCAGTGCTGCTGTTGTGCCCTGGATCAGCAGGAAAGGCAGCACAGGGGTTTGCCTCACCTGCTCCACACAGGCTGCTGCTGAGCAGCTGTAATCCCAAATTGTTCTGCCTGGTCACCCCTTGCAGCACCCCAGGAGCTGCTGCAGGACTGGGGACCACCTGTCCCTGCTCTTCCCACAGATCACCTGAAGCCGTGGGGTTTGGCTGCTGTAATTCCAGGGGTGCTGTAATTCCAAGGAATGCTGTGCAAATGCTGATGTACTTTTGCTTCCAGAAAGCAAAGATCATCAGTGAGTGGAGTGGCCTGAGACCGTCACGGCCCCAGGTTCGCCTGGAGCGGGAGAGCATCCGGCACGGGAATGTCCAGGGAGAGGTACGTGCACAGCCCCGGGGGCTGAGTGCAATTAGTGACTGTGTTAATTGTGCTCCAGTCCCCATGACCTTGACAATGAAACACCAACCCCCTGCTGTGCCCCCAGCCTGCCCTGCCGTCCTTGGCCTTTGCTGTGGCCCCACCAACAGCCAGGGAATCTTTGATTCCATTCCAGCCCAGTGTCAGAGAGAAATGTCAGAGACACAGAAACACGATACTGATGTGGCTGCCCCGCCCATGGAAGTGTTCAGGGCCAGGTTGGACAGGGCTTGGAGCAACCTGGGCTAGTGGAAGGTGTCCCTGCCCATGGCAAGGGTTGGAACTGGCTGGGCTTTAAGGTCCCTTCCAACCCAAACCATTCCATGACTGTGATTCTCCCTCAGGTGATCCACAACTACGGCCACAGCGGGTTTGGGATCACCATCCACTGGGGCTGTGCCATGGCAGCAGCCCGGCTCTTTGGGAGCATCCTTCAGGAGAGGAGGAAGGTGGCCAGTTCACCACAGCCCCGCTTGTGAGTGCCTGCTCACCTGGATCATCCCAACAGCAGTAGCTTAGAAATCACACAGAACGATGGGAATAGCACAGGGATACATGTGGGTGCTTGACCCTCCACAGCTCCAGCTCTGGGCCACAGTGCCTCACTGCCCTTATCCAGACAGCTCAGCTCCCTGCACAACCTGCCCAAGGAAGGGCTTTAAAATCTGGACTAATTACCCATGGCAAAGCGCAGTCCTGTCTGGGATCAGCCTGCAAAGGGCAGGCAGGGTTCAGCTGAAACCCTGACAGCCCTGCAGTTCATCTGCACATGGGACAGGATCTGAAACCAAGCCGGTGCCACCTGAGGTCTCCCCTGGTGCTCCAACACCCAGCGTGTAATTAGATTTCCAGGCTCCCCCCAGGAGGCAAAAGCTCCTTAGTAGGAAGAAGCTCTGAGGCTCCCAGGGAAGTAACAACAGCTCTGGGAGCACGTGCCTGGGTTCCACCAGCTTTCCTCCCATTCCTGCCAGGACAAAGCCCAGGGCTGCAGCACCTGGTTAGTGTAGCTGGGAACAGACAGCAGCACTTGCCTAAAATGGGCCTTCCAAAGGATGTTTTAGCAACAAAAGCAACTTGTTCCAGCCCTGGACTTGCCAGGTTCTATATATAGCAGAGAGCAAAATAGCTCTTCTTGTCCCTAAAACTCCCATGGGCCCCTCAGTTTCCCATTTCTCCCAGCTGTGGGACGTGGCTGGGACACAGCTCGGAGAACAGGGCTGGCTCGGGGCAGGTTGTGCTTCCCAGAGGAGTTGGGGCAGCTCCCAGGAGGGCAGGATTGTTTGGGGTGGTCAGGGATGCTCCTGGGGATCCAACACACTGTTCTGAAGGTACAGCCTGGCTGATTTTTCAGTGCCATGTGTCTTTCCTGCTCTGCAAGCCATCCCAGGCAGGGCACTGGCTGGTCAGGAAGCATTACCCTCAAATCCGAAGGCTGTCCTGAGCCCAGCACAGTGCCTGACTCACTCTCCTCCACGGATAAGCCAACTGTTCCTTACTCAACCGTGATGCAGCTCCTCTCTCCCTATGACTCCATGTGCCAGGAATAGCTCCTCAGCCTGGGCTGTGCTGCACCTTGGGAACGGGAGATGCTGCAAATCAGCAGCATTACAAGGGAATTCTCATGCCTGTGGAACTCCAGCCCAAGGAAAAGACTCACTGTTGAAGGCACAGTGAGAGCAGAATTGAAGTTCCTCTGGCTGTGATTTTGGCCCAGTGCTGGTGCTCCTCACATCCCTGAGAAATATAAAACTTGCAATGGTATCCGGGGTTTGGGCTTCCTGGCTGCAGGACATCATCCCTTTGGCTGTGCTGACAGCTGTAAGGGAGGTGAGACAGTGTCCAGAGAAGGGAAGGGTCCAGAAATTGGGAGCCACTGTCAGTGGCAGTCTGTCCACCCTCTGGCAGCTCACCTGAGATGCTGCAGCCTCAGGGTAAAATCGGGAGTAGGGCAGGAAAATGAAAACCAGAACTGGAGAAAATTCACCACCAAGTAATGCTGAACCCAGTGGCCTGTGATCCCACCTCAGGAGAAGCCACTCAGAGGAACTGAATCCCTTTGATTTCACTTATTCCAAATATGAGACAGTCAGGACCACATTCTCATCTGCTGTAAATCCAAACTGTGTGATCTCAGAAAAGCTACACTGGAAGAGCAGGGGAGCAGGAAATCACTGTATACCTTCAATGAGCAGCTGATCCTTCTGGTCTCAGAGCTTACAGGAGCCAGTGTCCTGTGATCTCACATGGCCTCTCAGGAAACAGGAATGATTTGATCTGTAATTTTATTTACAGGCTAATTTTGTTTGCTCTCTAAAGGCACAATTTCATATTTGTGAACAATAAAGGATATATTCAAACATCTCGCACGTGATGCTTTTTCTTCCTAATGATGGCACAGGCAGGGCCTTCAATGCTAACTCCACAGAAACATCCCAATAGATCATCACTCCACATCTTGACACACATTTTTCCTGAACATTTCATGTTGCGGGAGGAAGAGTCATTATTCCACATTCCGAGCAGACAGTGAACCTGAAACATCACTGTGGGAAGGTCTGTGGTGGCTGTCAGTCCTCAGGGCATCAAGAACTCACTGAAATCATGGAATGGTTTGGATTGGAAGAGACCTTGAAGATCACCCAGTGCCACCCCTGCTATGGGCAGGGACACCTTCCACTGTCCCAGGTTGCTCCAAGCCCCGTCCAGCCTGGTCTTGGACACTTCCAGGGATGGGGCAGCCACAGCTTCTCTGGGCAACCTGTGCCAGGGCCTCACCAACATGTGATTGAAGTTCACTCTTGAGGTCAGGGGAGGTGAGGGAGTCAGGGAATGATGCCTGGAGAATTCCTGCATGTCCTTTCCTGACACACACAAAACCACCAAACAACATCCCGTCTCTGGCATCAGAACATTTCAGGAACTCCCAGTTCTCCACAAGGATCTCCTGTGACCCAGAACAAAGCTGGAAACACATCAAGTATCATGAAAGTTTCCCTCTGTGAGGCAACAGCAGCTCTGGCATTTGGGATAACTCCTGCCAGAGCTCTGGGGCAACACTCTCAGGGACATGGTGGGATCCTTGGAGTGTCCTGTGCAGGGCCAGGGGTTGGACTGGATGATCCTCGTGGGTCCTTCTGAACTCAGAATGTTCTGTGATTCTGAGAATGAACTTTAGAAATGCCTCAGGATGCCAAAAAGTAGCCACAGAAGAGCATTGCTTCAGGCACACCAACCATTCCATAGCTCCCAACTATTTCCATTCCTGGAAATAAGACTGCCCATCCCAGTGGCTGCACAAGCTGGGAGAGGGAAGATTGATGCATCTGGGATGAGAACACCCTGATTAGCACATGAAGGATTTGCAGCTCATTAGTCATTTTGACTCACACTTGAACAACCTCATGTTTGTAAAATTCTTAGACATCAAAATAAGAGTATCAGTTACAGAGGAATAGTCAGGGCTGGGCACTTCATTAGGTTTTAGAAAAACCAGAGCTAAATGAAAGGTTTCTATTAAAAAGTAAATAGAAGAAAATCTGCCTGCCCTGAAGCCCAGATATATGTGGAGCTACCTGCTCCCAGCACACCCAGGCAAGAGGCCAAACTGCTGGGGTTTAGCGTCCAAACTGAATTAAAATATGAAAATCAACTAAAGATTTAAGATAATCTAAAAAGTCATAGAATCTTGGAATGGTTTGGGTTGGAAAGGGCCTTGAAGATCATCCAGTTCCAACCCCCTGCCATGGGCAGGGACACCAGTTTGCTTCAAACCCCATCCAACCAGGCCTTGGACACTTCCAGGGATGGAATATCCACAATATTTAGCTGTGGTGAGGTTACTTACAATGAGAACAGGAATCCTGGACTTTTCATTATAACCAAATACAAAAAGACACACAGAAAACAAGTCAGATCTGCAAAGTGCTGAGCCCACGCTGTGTCTCAAACCTCTGAACACCAAAACAAAAACACAAGGGAAAGTTATGACCCCTCCTAAACATCCCCCAGAACAGCCAAAACTTCTTTACTGAAAAAACTATTTATTTGTTTAACATAAAATATCTAATGTGGACTTCAACCATCCAGGACCAGGAACCAAAGAAGTATTTTACAACAAGCTTGATATACACCAAGTTTTTCAACATTAAAACGTAAATCCAGCTTAGAAACTGTACATTCAGACACAGGAAACATTCAATGCTCTTTCGGCAAGAAGTTTGGAATAACAAATCATTCCATCAAAGCTCACTTGGAGAATTCTTTTCCCACGCCAGCTTGGCACGTTCATGACTTGGACAGTTGGCAAATCTGAATCCCAAAATTCTGTCTGAATTCCAAGTGATCTCACTGAACAGTTTGAAATGAAGCAGTTACAGGAATTCCTTCATCAGTGAAAAATACTCAGTGTGGAAAACAATCTTTGGAAGCTGATTTTTTACATAAATGGTGCTGCCTTATTGACAAAATTGATTTGTGGTTATTTAGAGGTGTTGTGTGTCCACCCAAATGGTCTCAGTTTTACAGTGGACAAGCTCAAATGTCCTTCTGTTCTTAATTATATGCAAATACCTGCAAATCCTGAATTTCAGCTCTGTTTCTCTGGTGGAATTCAGAGGATCAGCTGTAGTGGGCTCCTGTTTCCTTCTACTCAGCTCATCCAGAGGCCACAGATATGCACAGGAGTTCTCCCAGACTTCAGTGAGCTTCGGATCAAGCTTTAGGCATCACTTAAATCAAAGACCCAGGAGGACCAACCGTGGTATTTATATCATTAAACACATTTTTAGTGCAGAATTCGTAAAAGGTGAAAAGCAAAAATGCCTTTAACTGTTGTTTTTTCACACTGTAAATGTCATAGGCTAAAAGTGACCTATTCAACAGCATCAAAAGTTTGCATTCCCTATAAATCTTTAATGATAAATAGTTTATCTGTAGGATCCAGGTGTGCATGAACAGATACATTTTCCCTAAAACTCTCTGAAGGCCATTGCAATTCTTCAAAACTGTTGAATAGTGGCCTAAGAACTGAAGTGAAACGTGACCATCAACATGGAAAAGCAGCATTTTAACTAAAGGTAATTAATAACTCCTGGGCTGGAAGGTGGGTTCCTGCAGCCAGGGCTGTCCTGGACTTGGATTCTGTCACCTCTAACCAGGCTCAGCTCCAGAGGCCCCCCCTTTCTGGGGTTCACACCCACTGGGAATAGCTCAGGGCAATCCCACAAGGAGAGGGGCACAGGAGCACCTGGGAGAGTGACCCAACCCCAGCCTGGCAGAAGGGGGTGAACACAAAGGAGTTGTGGGTGTTGCCAGTGCCATGAGACCCCTTCTGTTTACTGGGATCAACTGGAGCCTGAGCTCACAGGACACAGGGATAGTGGGGACAGAGAGAACCAACCCCGTTGGAACAGACAGCAGGATCTATGCCATCACCCACACCTGATCCAGGGATCCCAGGGATCCCCTGGGAGATGAATTCATTTCTGTGTAGCTGGGAAAAGCCAACTTTGCCTGTTTACACCAACCACTCCTGGAATCTTCCACTGAGCCATCAGTGGGGACTGGATGGACACTCTGGTGCCTTGGCAAACTGTGCCTGTTCCCAGAGAACACCCCCACACACACAACACCAACAACCTCTTTGGCCTTCTTCCTTAGCCTGAGTTTCCTCAGTTTTTTTAAGGAATTATCCACTTCTGTTTTCCCTCCAGTCTCTGAACAATGAGCCTGATGTGTGGTGGAGCATCACACAGTGCTGGGAGACCCCCAGTGACAGCTGAGCCCAACAGGGTTCACTTGTACTGCCCCCAAACAGGGGCTCAGTGACCTATTCCTGCCCCCAGGAACAGGACCTGCTTCCCAGGACACCTAAAATATTCAACTGTGCAAAAATGTGCTGCACACTTACCTGTGTTTATGTGAGACACCTGATCAGACAGACTATGAAAACACATCCCAGGATGAGCACAGACTCCATGTCCCTCACATTTGGTTGTGTTCCATAATTTGGAATCCTGAAAATACACTGGGAAATGGAGGAGGCACATCTCAGATCCTCACACATTCCCATAGGCTCTGCAATGGGATTTCCTGCCCAGTGACAGATTTCTGAGCTTGTCTTCACCTGAACTCCATGACATTCCCTGACAAGAGCAGCACCATCACCTCGAGGAGCCACACCTGAGGGAGGGATGTTCCTCATCCAGGGGTCATTGCAGTTTGGCTCTTCCTGTGACTTTTGCTCCTTTTATGTCACAATTCCAGCTACATTCCTTTGTCACCAGTCAATGTACAATCAGCAGCTCTGGAGAAGTCCTGCCCAGCTGTAAGGAGGCCAGCATTTTTTGGGAGACACTTGGAAGCAGCTCCATCCCAACAGCAGCTCTTCCAACTCAGATACTGGCTACACTGTGGGAAGGTGCTCAGGTAAATGGAGCAGGGACACACCTGGATCCATGGACAGAACCGCAGCAGTGAGCACCTCCCCACACCAAGCAAGACAGAGAGTTCAAGGTTTCTAGCAATGTCAGAGAACTCAAATTCTCCTACAAACCATGAGGATTTAAAAGCTGGACTTGATGATCTTGGAGGTCTTTTCCAACCTTAATGATTCTATGATTTATATTTGTGATATAAGGTTTCAGCTCTGCAGCAAATACCACCCTCAGGGCTCCAATTACCTGCTGGGATGGGAGAAACATTCAGGAATTCATTTCCATGCAATCCTTCCCAGTTAAATCTCCAGGAACAGAACCCACAACCAGGGGAACTGCAAAGGTTGGTTTGCCAGAACCACATTTTGTGTTTTTGATGGCTAAAAGTGCAAGGCAGGCATGTAATTCCTAGTGTAGTGTGTGGAACCCACCCTGTGCAGGGCCAGGGACACAATAAATATCAACCTCTTGTTTTTAGGCTCAAGAGTTCAGTATTTAGTTACAGCTGATGCTGGGCTGCAGTCACTTGGTGATTTGCTCAGCACGGGACGTTTGAAGCTGAAGAGCTGACCATGCAAGCACAACAGAGAAACACCCTTCCTGCTAAACTCCAGAGGATGTCTGGATTAAATCCCTCTCCATACAGATGGAAAGTTTCTATGAGTGTGAGCAAAGAGCAGCAGAGACACAATTTGCTGAGGTTCACCCCCAGATTCCTGCAGTTTGACACGTGACGTTGGCAGTGACGAGGCTCAGCTTTCGATGCTTCAGGCTCGGAGGTTTTGTGAGAAATCTTGCTCCAGTCATTCATTCTTTCCATGTGCCATCACTCCTGTGATTCCCCTGGGGAGTGAGATCCTCTCCCCACCATCTCCTGGCCCCATTCCTTGTGGCTGGACTCCTGGAGGCCACGGCCCTTCGTCTCGATGGGCAGGAAGCAGGAGGCCAGGGCGGCCAGGAGGCAGCAGCCGCTGTAAACCACCAGGGTCAGGTACACTGAGGATTCCAACATCACCTGCAGGAAACAGGCAGGAGAGGAACACAGGACCTCAGCAGGGAAAGAAATATGGATACCGATGTAGTAGTAGAAATTTTAATTACAACATTGGAAAAAAGATTAACAGCCAATAAAAAGGAAGGAGGGGGGCAGATAGCAGTAGGACAAGGGATAATGATTTAAACTCTCAGAGGGCGGGGTGAGATGGGATATTGGGAAGAAATTCTTCCCTGTGAGGGTAGTGAGGCCCTGGCACAGGTTGCCCAGAGCAGCTGTGGCTGCCCCATCCCTGGAAGTGTTCAAGGCCAGGTTGGTGGAAAGAAAAGCAGGTCTGGTGGCAAGAAAATCTGGTCTGGTGGGAAAAAAAGCAGGTTCTCTGTGACCTTCACAGAATTACGGAATTGTTAAAGTTGGAAGAGACTTCCCAGATCATTGAGTCCAACCTTCCTCCAGCCTCAGAGTAAAAGGGATTTTACCTGTGCAATGAAGGGGGTTATGAGGGCTCCCACTCTTGCCATTCCACTGCATGTTCCCAGGCCCAAAGCACGTGTGGCTGTGGGATAAACCTGGGGAGAAAACATCAGCCCATTAACGCCAGTAGGAAGTTCTCTTCCTTTCACTCCTAAATCAATGGAAATGAATAAGTGCTGCCACAGCAGGTTCTGCTAGACAATGACAATGAGATCTACAACTCAAATCTTGGCTGGAGTCCATTGTGAACAGGTCATCAAAATTACTTTCCCCCCTATGTTCTCACTCCTCTTAAATATTCTCATCACAAAAACAACCCCCTTACCTCAGGAGTGTAAACATAAGCAGCCTGAAATCCTCCTGAAATAAAGGCTCTTGCAATGAAGAGCAGCACAGTCAGAACATTCCTGGGAGAAGAAAGAGGAGAGCAGAGTTTGGTAAAATCTGCTGGGAGTTCACTTGCAGACAAGTGCAATAAAGATGCTAAATTTATTAGAACCATTTCTTTTGGCTTTTTTTATGAACCCTTTGCATTTTTTCTGGACCTTTTAATACAACAATGATGGCAAAGAATCTGCATTCCCACAATCCCATGAATTTTCTAAATTTCTAACTGAGAGCTGGGGCCTACTGAAATAAAAATGACGCCCATGAGAAGGAAATGAGAGTCCACCTTTCCTGTTTAAAAGACATGAACCAAATTACCACCTGGATGTGTGCAATTTTATAAGGCTTCTTATTACAAGGTTTCTGTGAGATTTTGGAAAGTGCCTGGAAGGGTTTAAATTTAAAAGTGCCCAATGGTTACATCCTACCCAGACTTAACCTCTTATTTTTCCCTTTGGATTGCTCTGTCCACAAGATTATAGTAAAGGATTTCTTCTCTCCTGCTTCTTCTACTTTCCTTACAAACTCTGGTGAGAAAACCCAAACCCAGCCTTAATCCTCTCTCCAGCTGAGCACGACCATCCCATGGCTTTTCAAACCACCACTTTCAGTTCTCCTGCCTCAATCAAGAGAGAACATGGATCAAATTGATATTCCAGTTGTTCCCTGTGTTGTACCCACCTTCCAACACAGAGGAACAGCAGGAGGCTGCAAAATGAGAACACAAGGAAGGACAGGGCCATGGTTTTCTTGCGGCCAATCCGGTCGATGATCCAGAGTGTCACCAACACCCCTGTGGAAGAGACCAGGGCAGTGTTGGGAACTGAGCAAAGGGGGAGGATGGAACAGTTTTTAACAGTCAGGGTTGTTCAGATTTGAGATTTTGGCCTCTCTTTCAAATACTTTGCTGCTGTAGGAGTGAACAATCCACTCTGCCATCCCTTAACCACTGATTAATCCAGTGGTTCCTCAGGTGAAAGCCAGAAATGCCTGACTATGGCTCACTGGAGTAACTTCTGACCATTATTCCCTGCTCATCTTCCCATTGCTGCACCTAAGGGCTCTTCAGAAGTTGGTATTTTCTTTCCATTCTGTTATTTAGATGGCATTAGGACAGTCAGACCAGTTCCATTTCTGGTCCCAAAGCCCCCTCCCATCACCCTGAGCAGGGAAGAACTGGTGCTTCCTATTGCCACTTACCAGGGAATTCTGACAGGGTTGTCCAGAGCAGGTCTGTGTAATCCTCCTCTGTCAGATACTCACAGGTCAGGCTGCATTTTGCTTTAACTTCCTGCCTTCTGCTGGATACTGGGGGAGGAAAAAGGGAAAAAAAAGTCAAATATTTCATGTATTATAAGTAGTCTCTGTTTACACTCCTGGTGTGTGTTTATCATTCTGACTGCTGAAGTTTAGGAAGGCCTGCACTGAAAGGACTGGCATTGATTCACTGTACCCACCACCCTTTAAAAATACTTCTGGAAATTCATCTATGGATAGAAATGAAAGTGACTCTGCCTCTTGGATTTAATTGTTTTTCCTCCTCTGAATGCCTAATGTGTTGCTTGGATGGAATCCACAGTCAGAGGGGCCATTCCAGAGCAATTCCAGGTGATTTTACCTGGAAGGCAGAGCTGACACTGAGCAGTTTATAATGTTTTCTGTGGCAGGTTTCACACCACTCTCACAATGAAAACTTCCACCTCCTTATCACCTGCACAGCCTTAGTTATTTTTCACTCCAGGGCTCAGGACAGAATTAACCTCAGAAATTCAGTTTCTTCCCACATAAACTGGGATACCAACACTTCCTATGCTCTGAGAACACTGAATAATCTCATGTCCTTGTAAAGCCCAGTGTTTCCAAGGGCTGCATCCTCCTCTGGGGAGGAAACCAGATTTAGACCCCTCAAATCCCTGATCACTGCTGTGCAACTCTGGGATCTGGGTCTGCTCCCAACACTCCCCCTCCTCTTTCTGTGATTTTCCAACTTCCAGGCAGTTTTCCCTAATCACAAGTGTTCTGAACACAATCATCCCTCCCCTGGGGAGTCAGACTTTTCAAACCTCTTCTTAACGCTGTCAAAGCACCTTTTTTTTCCTCCCTCCAAAAATCTGCCACAAAAAGGACGATGATTTCCTCCCATTATCTTTTTTTCTCAGCAGGTTTTCCCATCTGGAGAACCCAGGAGCTCCAGAGCAGCAGTTTCTCTCTCTCAGAACTAATTAGCTCTGTCAGATCTGCAAACTTATATTTATTCAACCACTTTTTTTCCTCAAGAAGAACAGATAACAGGTCTCCCTTGAAGGTTGTCTTGCTGTTTTACACTTTGGATTCAAAACCACTGCAGGATCTCTCTACCCTGTGCAGGAGACGAGGAACAGTCTATAAAAATGTTTAAAATAAACTTAAAACTCAGCCACATTCCTTCCCAAACCAACAGCAGAAGGTGATCTAATAAAAGATATTCCACCAATTTTAACAGGGTATATTTAAGAAGAAAATATGGATTAGTACTCACTGCTGCAAACATCTCCTGCTTGGAAGAACTCCGTAGTTAATAAAACTAACCCATAATATGAAAAGGCATTGGAAAACCTGCAAGGAAGCAAATGAGAGAGGAATTCTCAACTAGTCAAACTGAGATTAAACAACATGAATCAAAACTGAACCCACTGTGGGAGGAGATGCACTAAGTGCTACCTCAAAGCTATTTCCTACCAGCATTTAGCAATTAAAGAGCAATTTAATTGGGAATGAGGGTGATTGGGTGGTTTAATGAATTACAAATCAATACATGTTGGGGTTTTGGGGTTTGTTGGGGTTTTTTTGAGGAGGAAGTTGCTGTATTTGAGTAACACTGTAAAATACCTTCAATAAAAAGCACTTAGAGTTGTGCTGGCACTGAAGCTTTGTGTTCCCTCTTACCATATAAACCAGAGCAACAACGTGGTCCATCTGAAATGGGGGGTGAAGAGGTCCTTCATTTTTCCTCGGTCTTCCTGTTGAAAACAGCAGAAATCAGATGATCAGGGAACTCAGGGGTCCTGGGCTGGAGGATGCAGAGTGGCAAGAATCCCAAACTCCCAGAATGGGTTGGGTTGGAAGGGACCTTGAAGATCACCCAGTCCCACCCCTGCCAAAGACAGTTGAAGTGTCAAAGTCCATCTTGTCTCATGAATTCAGATCTGGGAATTCCCATCTGAACTCTTCAGCCTGAGGGCTCGATTTTCTTTAATAACAAGGCCTTGGAGTGAGGTTAAATAACACTAATGCCCACTTTAAAGGTGCTTTTCACTTTCAAACTGAGAAATTAACTCTTCCTCACTGTGAAAGAGGAAGCATATGATCATCCTGTATTTTTTATTACTAGTTGAGGCATTAAAATCAAACAGAACATTGATTATTTGCTAATAAACCACACATCACCTTGGCACAGTTCCACTGTATCCCACATTTTTGAGGTGCCTGGACTTACCTGTCTGGAAATGACCAGTTTTCCCAGAGGCATTGGAGCTCCATTTTCTGTTGCTATCCTCTTCAAAGTGGCAAGTGCTTTCTCCTGGTTCCCAGACAACACATCATACCTGGCACTCTCTGGCAGCCACTGAGGGAGCAAAGCAGGTCACACCCACAGGGATGTCACAAACAGCAAGAAACATGCTGGGATTTTCCTTGGGGGAAATCCCAGTGACTCCAGCACAAGGAAGGATTACAGAACTAATCTTTAAGAATTCAGAGAATCATCTCATCATTTAAAAATGACAACCCCCCATTTTCCCCATAAACTCAGAACTCCAGAAATCTTTCCCTTCAGTTCCCTTGTGTTTATCCTTGAGAAATGTTGGACATTTGTGCCAGTTCTTTCCATTACCCCTTCCCTGTAGGTATGGCAAAGCATCCAGAGCAAAAAACATTCCAAAATTCATATTTTTAAGCTCCTTTTAATTTCAAACAAGGTTGGGAACACCTGTATAACTGGAGGGATTCCTGAAAAACTAAGGAATAATAAAAGCTGCTAAACCACCTGACAAGCACATTTATCTATAAGGAGATTGAGTGATTGGCAAATATATCACCTAATAAATAATAAAATATATCACTGAAGCTCAGGGTTAAATCATATACATCTTATTTTGGAATCTGATCTGGACTCTGCAGAGTTTACCCCTGATTTGGGTGAATTTTTAAGTGGAAAGTGATTCTAAAATCTAAAGAGCATCTGGGAAGTATCAACCACTTTTGATAAAATGTTGATTCCCCTGAGCTGGGTTGAAAGAAAGTCATTAAATTGGAGAGGGTTCCAGGCCTGATTTCCCAAAATTCCAGCCCACCATTGTCCTCCAGCAATTAGAGACACACAAACACAGCTTTCCCTGGAATGGTTTTAGTAGCACCCTGTGGAAACAGCATTTTTGCATTACTGCAGATATTTCACAGAAGACACCAACAGAGAGCTCAAAGCTGCTGTGATTTCCTTCAGCTGGGTCACAGAATGGGGAGGAGAAGTGGGAATGGAGGGAACACATATTAATCCTTGGAGGAAATACCTACAAAGCACAGGCCAGCGAAGAGCAGGAGTGGGAGGGCAGAGAGGATGAGGAGCCAGCGCCAGCCCAGTGTGGGCATCACCAGCACTGCCAGGAGCACCTCAAACACAGTCCCAAGGGCCCAGAAAACCTGGGGAAGGGAAAAGAAACAGTCATAGGTGAGGATATGAGTGTTCCTAAGGTCTCCTTCTTTGCAGCATTCCAGGATGTGCTCTCCAGGGATGGCTGGAGGGAGAAACACCAGAGACATTTCAGGTCTGTACCTGTGTGGGAATAGAGCCCAGACACTTTAGGGAGATTTGTTTAAAGGTTATAGGGGTAAAAATGTTCATTTCCCAGCCTTCCAGTGCCTAGAGGGGGCTTACAGGAAGGCAGGGTATGGACTTTTCACAAGGGCCTGGAATGAGAGGACAAAGGGGATGACTTTAGGCTGAAGGAAGGGAGATTTAGATGGGATATTGGGAAGAAATTCCTCCCTGTGAGAGTGGTGAGGCCCTGGCACAGGTTGCCCAGAGAAGCTGTGGCTGGCCCATTCCTGGAAGAAGCGATGCAGCCAAGTAACAGTTCTGGCCCTGACCTTCCAACCATCCATCAAAGGGCTGTGAATTTTGCCTTAAAATATTCATAGGGTGAAATTCTGCTGTGACTTTGACACATTTGGATGAAGACGTGGAGCTGAATTTAGCCCTGGATTTATGGACCAGTCACTCCTCCAAATCCATTACTGAGCTGTAGATGAATTTCACCATGGAATTACAGACACCCAGTGTCCCCCTCTGTGCTCAGAGCAGTCAGTCTGCATCCCTGGATGGAAGTTAATTTGCAAAAAGGCAAATTCAACACAAAGAGTGGAGTGTGATGTGGAAACTTTCTGTCTTTTGGATATGAGCTGGTACTGGATAACTCAGCTCCACACTGACGTGGACAGGCAAGGTCTGACTGCAGCTCTGGGGGGGATTTCCAGGCAAGAGGTTGGAAGGGATGTAAAAAACAGTAGGATTTGTCCCTCCAAGGATCAGCACACACTGCTCACCTCTATTAATAAAATGCACTTTGCTCTGGCTTTCATTGGAAGGAACTCAGCATATAAAGTTACCCTGCAAAGAGAGAACAGAGAGAAAATGTCATGTTAGCACAGTGAGAAAAATGCCACATCAGCACAAAGACAGAAGTTCAAACATTCCCTTTGGCTTTTAATTAAACTGCCAAACCCAGAGGAGTAACTCAAACCCCTTCCTGTCCCCCAGAGCCAGTCAGGCTGACACTGGGGCAGACTCCCCTTTCTACAACAAAACCAACCCTTCACCATTGCAACAGAGGACACAATTTGCTCTTCTCATGTGATTTTGTGACCCCATAGTTGTTGTCTAAATGATGTTTTCACAGCCCTGCTCTGGGCCAGGCCCTGTATCTGTTATTTCCAGTGTGGTCCATCAGAATCCAACACAAACTCTTGCTGGGGAAAGTTTTTCTTCAGAGCTTTACAACTGGCTCAGAGAATTTCACATCAGTCTCCTCTGCCAGGGTTCAATTCTACAAGAGGGGAAGACTTTCAAGGTCTGATCATGTTACTGGTATAAAATAATTTGCATTCTTTTATTGTGGGATTCCAAAAGAAATCACTGAGCTCTGCAGAGGCTTTGTTCCATGACTGTGCCAAAGGGAGATGGCACAGCTTCTCTGGGAGTGTTTCCTGGGGATGAAGGCAGGGCCAGCAGCCAGTCAAGGCTCCCTCATCTTCTTCAAACTGTCTGCTCAGGCTTGTCTTTGCTGCTTTGCTCCCGCTCTGTTTGCATTCCATTGACTCAGCCTGTTTCTGCCTCTAAACTCTTCAGGCTTCCTTTGAGGTTTGTGTCAAAATTCCTACTAACTTAAGGAACAGTGGATTGATTTATGAGGAGCTGCCCGGGAAGCAAAGTACGAAGTCATTGAAGTACAAAGTTACACAACATTATATCAAAGGAGGGATTTAGAGGAGAAGGAAAATCACATCTTGAAATGTAGGAGCTGGTAAGTGACCCCAACGTAAGGACATGGAATTGTTGGAGCAAGTCCAGGGGGGGCCACGAGGCTGATAAGAGGACTGGAGCACCTTTCCTATGGAGACAGGCTGGGAGAGCTGGGGCTGTTCAACCTGGAGAAGAGAGGGTTGTGTGGAGACCTCAGAGCACCTTCCAGTGTCTGAAGGGGCTCCACGAGAGCTGTAGAGGGACTGTTCATCAGGAACTGCAGTGACAGGACAAGGGGGAATGGGTTCAGACTTTTTAGGTGAGATATAGGGAAGAAATTCCTCCCTGTGAGGGTGGTGAGGCCCTGGCACAGGCTGCCCAGAGAAACTGTGGCTGCCCCATCCCTGCAAGTGTCCAAGGCCAGGTTGGACAGGGCTTTGAGCAACCTGGGCTAGTGGAAGGTGTCCCTGCCCATGGCAGGGGAGTGGGACTGGATAAGCTTTAAGATCCCTTCCAACCCAAACCCTCCTATTCCATAATGCTGTACAGAACTGTTTTCCTAAGAGAATACTCCACATCCCTGAACACTCCACACCCTTGCAGCTCTGGATGTCGGCTCTGTGAATGAACTTTCATATTCAGCATTAGACAGCATCTCACAGACAATTCCCAGAGGAGGCCAGAGCTTCAGGTGCAGCTCTGTGTCTACACGTGGACAGAGGGATATGTGCCACAGTCAGTTAATGGATTAGTGCTGGAGGTTTTTGTTTTAAAGGCACCTTTCAGAACAATCTCTCTCTCGTAGCCATTAGAGAATACGCAATTACAAAGATATTCCATTCAGCCACTCACCTGTGGAGTTACACAGCCTGCTTAAGGATATTAGAAAGGAGCTACTCTTCCTACTTTGTGAAGAAGTCAATGAGCCATCAATCAAAGATAGATTCTGACTACTCCCAAATAGCACCTCCACAAGGCAAAATATCAATTATTGATAAGGACAAAAGGCAGAGAGAGAATGGCTGAACTCTTCTCTTTACATTCATAATTAAAAGCCTAGAGCAGAGTTAGTTGTTCCAGGTGGGAGATTTATGGATCCCTCTCTTCCGTGAGTGGAACGACACAGCAATAGAGAAATATCCTGGTGCTGCCTTTTTCCTCTGAGCCATCACAGCACCTTCAGTGCTCCAGGTTGGGGCTGAGTGGGTTTGGCTGAATGCTGGTGTTTAGGTCATGACCCGTCTTGCAACAAGACCAAGGCTGGGGTCAGCTGAACAGAAACAACACTTCAATTGGACATAAACATTTTATAAAAAATGAATAGAAAAAAGGAATTTGGACTTGTGAATATTTACTTACGACTGAGGCACTCCTCCAATCCCAAATCCCACCAGGCCCCTCAGCACCAGGATCCAGCTGTACACGGGAGCAAACCCACTGAGGATCCCGTAGTAGAGTGTCCACAACACGCTGATCTTCAGGCCCTGCATTGAACAGGAGTTAAAAAAGAGTTTCTGCTGTAACACAAATTAACTAAGTACAAAACAGAGCTAAAAATTCCCTTTATTTCATGGGAGGTCAGTTCTGGATGTGCTTAGTTCTGCTTTGTGCCCGTGGACTCTGATATTTGTGACCATGGAATCCCAGAATGGGTTGGGTTGGAAAGGACCATGGGCAGGGTCACCTCCCACTAGCCCAGGTTGCTCCAAGCCCTGTCCAACCTGGCCTTGGACGCTTGCAGGGATGGGGCAGCCACAGCTTCTCTGGCCCTGTGCCAGGGCCATCATGCACTGAAACATCCCCACTGCAGAAATACTGGGATAAATTCCAGTAGGAGCTGCAGACTTACTGTTTTTCTCCCATACTGGTCTGAAATGTTTCCCCAGAGGGTGGAGCTGGACATCATTCCCACAAACACCACCTGTGAAACACCAAGAAAAAATTTTCCCCTTAAACACAAGACAAGTGTGTCTTGTGTGACAGCAAAGAGAACAAAACTTCCAGGGAAACCAGAAAATTTCAGCACTAACAACAGAGTGACAAGTCCAGGGGGTCATGGAATGGTTTGAGTTGAAAGGGACCTTAGAGATCATCCAGTTCTCTCTGGCTTGGAGAGAGGAAGCAACAAGGCACCTCTCCAGTCAGCTCTGCCATTAAAATTCCATCCAGTGACAAACCAGTCTGGCACTGGACTGGGCACTCTGGTACACCTGTTTGCTCTCTCATGGCTCCCACTGCGTCTGTGTCCAAGGGAGCTTAAATGTGAGGAGAGAGAAAGATTTTCAAGCAAGACAATCAAAAGTTACCAATCTTTATTTTCAATTAATCTAACAGTTTGAATTTTAGGATGAGCCTGAGTCAACTCATATATTTTCCTGGAAATTACATGAAACTTTGAGCCTGAAACTTCCTCGGTTCTCACTGAGTTTTATCGGTTTTAAAAAAACCTCTCTCATCTTCCAAGCCAAAGGCAATCTGCAAAGGCCATGCTGGGATTTAACTTGGGGATACAAAGCATAATGTCAGGATAACACTGAGAGGAAAAGCCTCAGGGAACACAGGAGCTGTGAGTTGTTTTCCTACCGAGGTGAGCAGAGCCACCTGCCAGCTGGGCAATCGCCACTCACAGTGGAGCTGGGGAGCCAGGATGCTTAAAATCATCATTTCCATGGCATCTGCCATCTGCAGGGGGAAAAGAGAGCAAAATAAACAATTGCCTGACAGTTAGAAGGACATAGGAGTCAATAAATACACCTTGTTGGAATTTCTGTGCCATTCCCACTCTGTGGTGGAGCAAACACAGCAACAGGTTCCCTTTTAAACTCATTCCTGGTTGTTGTGTTGAGTAGCTAATTTCTGATTGTTGTGATCAGTAACTCTGGCACAGGGGATTCAAAGAGCCAAATCCAAAGTTATTGGGGGTGATTCCAAGGAGTCACCCAGGCTCAGTCACTTCCACAGTGCAGATTCCAGGGACGAGCTCTCAGCTCCTTCACACACGGATTCAGTCAGAACTGTTTATTACCTTATAACTTATTCCCTCTCTCCCTTATACCTGGATTTGTATCAAATATGTTGGTAGATCATCTGTAGGCCAAATTCCACAGCTGATTTAGGATCTAAACCGTGGCACATTCCAACCTTTTACATGGATCTGAAACAGCATTTGAAATGGAGAATCAAACTGATTTTTCAAACCGTGATCTACAAGAATTTCAGAGACAAAGAAATCCATTGGTTGTTCATTACCCCCAAATAACAAGTTTGACTCCTTAGAATTCCTTATTTTAGAATTTCAAGTAAAATTCCTTCTTTGCTGTACATTTATCTGTTTGGAAACTCTCTGTCTCCATGATTTGAAATCCCTGAGGTTCTCTGGTGACCGTGCAATTGGTGCTGATCCCAAGTACTTGCCCAGGCTAATCCGGTGATGACAGAGAGCTTCCACTGGAACTTCCCAAATCCAATGGCTTCCACCGCATCTTCCACCATGAAAGTATCTGGAAAGAAAACAATTCCAGTGCAGGAGTGGATTCCTCCCCTAGTCAGAGCCATCCTTTGGGAGAGCCTTTGCTGTGAGTACAACTCCTAATTAACCGGGTAACCTGTTGAGATCTCAAATACATAACTCAGCTGCTTAGTTTTAATACAGTTCCTACTCAGGAAAATCCCTGTGTTCTTCAGGAATGGTGCTAAAATCAAAATAATTCGAATTATTCCTAGAATATTTCAATCCCATAGAGGTAAATCAATGCGGCACCAGCAAATCCAGCACATGTTCAGCCTCTCACTCCTGGGAGTGACTGCTCCAGCCACTGAACTGCAGCTTCTTCTGGGGAGAAATAAGAGCTGTGCAACAGCCCCCAGCAATGCTGGGAGCTGCAGGGAATGTTTTATTGCAGGGAAGGTCAACCTGGAATTATTTAAATCAAGAATTTGTCCAAGACACACATATCTTAAAGCCTATTTCTATTCAGAATGCTGAGGGTTGTTTCCCACACAGTGCCATGGCCTCATTACTTTGTTTCAGCTGAAGATGCTGAGATATCTCAAATTCCTTTGCTCAAGTGCAAAAAAATGAACTGAACAAGAAAAGCACATTTTGATATTTGAGCTGTTCAAGTCTCACAGTTGTAACACTTCCAGCAGTTTAAAAAGGATATTCCCCGCAGAAAAGCTTTGTCTGGCTCAGAGCTGCCCATCCTCACTCAGCAGAGCCCAAACCCACAAACCAAGAGGAAATCAAACAAAATCCAGTGGATAAAACAGAGCAGAGATGTTCATAAATAAGATTAATAACATCCTACCAAATTGTCACCTGCCTTGTGTAAGACAAAGCCAATATTTCTCATCTCTCCCAAACCAGTGCTGCCTCCAGGCAGGGAACAGAGGCTGGGATGCCCATTCCTCCTGTCCCTCTTGTCCTCTAGGAAAGGAGAAGATGGAAACACTGCAGATTCATCTCAGCCTTGAAGGAGAGCCAGGTGTACCTGCTCCAGCAAACCTGGCAATGTTTTGGGAGCAGGATCAGTTCTAAGGCAATTAAGAAATAGTGGTGACCGGATCTACAACTCCTAAAAGGGTCTGGTACTGGGGATACAAAGCCAAGCACATGGAGCATTCACAGAGAATGGGGTGATTAAACCAAGATTTCCAGGTGTAACATTTTTTGCCTATATCATTATTTCCTGCTTTTCTCTGGGGGTCTTTCACTTCTCCAAACCCAGTGTATCCACCTCGGTTAGGTAAAGAGGCCACACCTTTCCCCTGGCAGGAAAACCAGGGACCTACTCACCATCCGTGGGGTTGGCAAATTCCTTTGGCACTGCAGCTCCATCCTCCAGCTCCACAGGTTCTAACTCTGTCCTGACCCCCTCAATCTGCACCTCGTGCTCTCCTGAAATTCCATCCTCATCTGACCTGGAGCTCTCCCCGGTGCGGCGAAACTTCACCACCCTGAAACCAGGAACAAGGATTAACACTTCCATGGGCTGTTCCAGGAGCTGGGCTTGGTTAGTCTGGGGCCCTAAAGATCATCTGGTCATCCCTCTGCCATGGGCAGGGACACCTTCCACTAGACCAGAGCTCCATCCAGCCTGGCCTCAAACATTCCAGGGATGGAGCAGCCACAGCCTGAGTAGGTCCCTCTGTATCCGTCCCTTCCCTCCAGGATGTGACCCCATCACAGAGCTCAGTGTCACCTTGCTGAGGGTGTCCCTGATCCAGCTGGAGTTTCTGCATCCTCCCAACTGTAATTTTGGAGGTGATGGATCCCCACAAAGGCAGAGACTGCTCTGAGAATCACAAATCTGAGCAGAAAACAACCTGCCCCATTCCTCAGTGCAGCAAATCAAAATATACATTTATCACTCAGGAATATATGAAACAAATGGACACAGATGAAGGAAAAAAAACCCCAGGGATATTTTCTGTTCCAGACTTGCAAAATCCTCCACTGCTGGGACATCTCAGGGAGCTGCTGCATTTATTGGCAAGATCTCCCAGCACAAAACACCTGATTACACCTGCACTGGGAGGCACTTTGGAGCATATTCCTGGGTTCTATTTTAAAAAATGGGAAAACCAGTCCAATAAAATAATGTCTGATTCCTTTTCCTGACAAGCTCAAGGCATCCTAACTAAGGATCTGGAAATAACTGGAGTTAGTGGCCATCTCCCAACTTATCAGGAGTGTTATGGGACAGTTTGCTCTGTCATTGACACGAGCTCATGAATATTTAACACAAACTTTAAACATTCATTCCCTGCCTTGCAGAGCCAAGGGTTTATAAATAGGAATATGTTGCAAAAGCACCTGAGAACGGAGCACTGGGAGAAATGGGGTTGGTTTTAAAGGAAACACTTGGCATTGAGTGAAAGGGAAGGAAACCCCGGGGTTAAAGGCACAACGGTTTCATTACTTTTTTTTTTTTTTGTGCCCAGATCCAGCGACCACATCCCAAAGGCAAAGAGTTCCTGGCAAATATCAGCCTTTTCCTTGTGCAGCAGCGTTTGCCTCTCCAGAACCCCTGGGAATGTCGCTGGTCCTCCCCAAAAAGCCCCTTTGCAGGGCAGGTTCTGCTCCGCAGTCGCTCCCGGCAGGAGGAGGAGGATGGGGAGGAAGAGCCTCCACAGCGTTATTTACAGATAAACCCCCTGCAAAGGCGATTCCTACCTTCCCTCTCCCAAAAGCCCTTGGCACTCGCACGGTTTTATCCCACCTCTCCTGATTTTTACCCCCATGCAAAGGAGAAACCCCCCCAAATCGAGGGAATTTATGTAATGAACGGTTCCTGCATCCCTGGGGATGCTGAGCCCGGGCAGCATAGCGGGAAAATGGCCTGTTTCCCGCGGCCTAAGCCCCTTCCCGGCAGAATTCCCGTAAACCCGGCGGGATTCCCGCTGTCCCCGCGGGCGGAGGGGCAGGACCCCCCCGGCTACTCACGGGAGCTGCCGGAGCTGGAACAAATCCTCCTCCATGGCCGGGCGGGGCGGCTGCGCTCATCGCTCCCGCATGGCGGGGTCGGGATCGGGATGAGCGGGATCGGGATGAGCAGCGGGAGCGGGATGCGGGAACGGCAGGAGCGCCGGGAGAGGCGGGATGGGGCTGGACAGCTCCGGCGGGAACGGCCGGGCCGCGCAGCCGCTCGATCGCTCGCTGGACTCGGCTCAGCCGAGCACAGCTGGGCTCAGTTTGGCTCGGCTCGGCTCAGCCGGACTCGGCTGGGCTCATTTCGGTTAGGCTCGGCTCAGCCAGGCACAGCTGGGCTCGGCTTGGCTCGCCTGCGTTGGGCTCAGCTCGGCACAGCACGGCTCGGCTCGGTTTAGGTGGGCAGGGCTTGGCTCGGCTCGGCTCAGCATGGCCCGGGCTCGGTGTGGCACGGCTAAGCTCAGCTCGGCATGGTTTGGCTCGGGCAGGTTCGGCTTGGCTGAGCTCAGCATGGCTCTGCTCCGTTTGGATGGCTCAGCTCAGCTCAGCTTGGTTTGGCTCAGCTGGGCTGGACTGTACTGGGCTCAGGTGAGCATGGCTCGGCTGGGCTGGGCTGGCCTCAGCTTGGCTCGGTTGGGCTCAGCTGGGATCAGTTTGGCTCGGCTGGGCTGGGCTGACCTGGATTTACCATGGCTGAGCTGGGCTGGGCTGAGCTTAGCACGGCCCGACTCGGTTTGGCTCAGCTGGTCTCAGCTCAGCTGGGCCCGGCCCAGCCGCGGTTCCGTGTCCCTGAACAGCCCCAAAGGCTCCATTTAAAGGTGGTCTCAGGGTCCCGCAGGACTGGGGGTGTTTGGGATGCTGGCTCGGGCCATGGAACCCCCTCGGGTCGAAACCCCCGTGGGGTCCAACCCCTCTCCCCCAGCCCGGCCCAGGGCCCCCGCGCCCCTGTCCCCAGGTGCCACCTCCGGGGCTGTCACACCCCCCGGGCTGGGGTGTCCCCGGACGGCCCTTTCCAGGAGGTTTTTCCCGATATCCAACTGAACCTCCCCCGGCGCCACCGGAGCTTTGGCACAGGGCGGTCCCGCCGCTGCCCCGGGACTCTGAGCCCCCTGCTCGGGGGCTGCGGGGCCCGGCGGGGCGGGGCCGTGGCCCGGGACATCGGTACCGGCCCGGGACACCGGAACGGAGCCGTTACATTGATACGGGGCTGTCGCACCAATACAGACCCGGGACACCGGTACGGGCCTGTCACTGCCGGTACCGGCCCGTCATCCCCGGTACGGGCCCGCCAGGCCCTGTGTGGGCCCGTCACGCCTGGTACCGGCCCGTCGGCCCCGGTCCGGGCCCCTCTGCCCGCTGTCCCCCAACCCCGTCCCGGGATCCCCCCGATGCCGCCCGCGACCCTCCCGCCCCCATGCCCGGTCCCCCGCAATAACCGCTCCCCCCCGCGCCGCTTCCGGCGCCGTCGCCACTCGCCCGGTCCGCCCCGCCCGCCGGTCCCCCCCGGTCCGCCCGCCCGCGCGTCTGCGTTCCGGCGCGGCCATGCTGGGGCTCGGCGCGGACGGGCCGGTGCGGCGGCTGCTGCGGGCGGGGGAGGGGGCCAGGTGTGAGGGGAGGGGACAGGAGGGACGGGGGAGGGGGCCAGGGGTGACAGGAGGGGGTCGAGACACCGAGGAGGGGGCCGGGGGGGGTTGGGGTGGTCGGGGCGAGCTCTCGGCCGAGCCGTTCCCTTTTTCCCTTCGCTTCTCCCTTTCCCTTTTCTCTTCCATTTCCCCTATTCCCTTCTCCCCTTCCCTTCTGCCCTTCCTCTCCCCTTTCCTTCTCCCCCTTCCCTTTCTCCCTTCCCTTTCTCTCCTTCCTTTCCCCAGCTTCCCTTTCTCCCCTTTCCTTTCCCCTTACCTTCTTCTCTTCTCCCTTTCCCCCTTCCCTTTTCTCCCTTGTCGCTTTCTCCCTCTGCCCTTCCCCTGTTCCCCTCCCCGGCCGGCCCGTGGCCGTGCCCGTTCCCATGTCCGCGTTCCCGTTTCCAGGCACAGGGTGATGCGGCACTGGGGTGTCGTGGGGGGCGCGGCGGCGGCGCTGGCGGCGGGGCTGTACGTGCTGTGGGGGCCCATGGGCGGCAGGAGACGGCGCCGGAGAGGTACCGGGAATGGGAATGGGGGGACAGGGAATGGGGCAGGGGGGGAGGGGGCGGCACTGGGAATGGGGGGACTGGGAATGGGGCTGCTGAGTCGCTCAACCCGTGTGCTTCTGTCTTCTACACCTCGGCACGGCACCTGTTTCTATTTTCCACTGCCAGAGGGCAGGGTTATAGAATCATAGAATCAGCTGGGTTGGAAGGGACCTTCGAGATCATCGAGTTCAACCCTTGATCCACTACCACTGCGGTTTACTAGACCATGGCACTAAGTGCCACATCCAGTCTCTTTTTAAAAATCTCCAGATGGGATATTGGGAAGACATCCTTCCCTGTGAGGGTGGTGGGGCCCTGGCACAGGTTGTCCAGAGAAGCTGTGGCTGCCCCATCCCTGGAAGTGTCCAAGGCCAGGCTGGAGCAACCTAGTCTCATGGAAGGTGTCCCTGCCTGTGGCAGGGGGTGGGACAGGATTATCTTTAAGTCCCTTCCAACCCAAACCAGTCTGGGATTCTATGAGATAACAAATAAGACTGAAATAATTTAATTTTCACACAATTATAGCACCTAACACAACATTCCTACTGACAGATGGTATGTTTTTCCCAGACTTTATGGTGTAACCGCTCACACTTCTCTTTGCAGGGCTTGTCCCAGGCCTCCTGAACCTGGGAAACACGTGTTTCATGAACTCCCTGCTCCAGGGCTTGTCCTCCTGCCCCTCCTTCATCAGGTGGCTGGAGGAGTTCACAGCCCAGTATAGGACAGAGCAGAGCAAGTCTCAGGAGCACCAACACCTTTCAGTCACTTTACTGCAGCTCCTCAGAGGTACTGGAATGTTTTCTTCTTGTGGTAAACTAAGAATAAAATATTTACCATAAACATTATAATTTTTAGCCTTTTTTCCCAAAGAAAGAAGTTCTTGTGGTTTTATTCCCTGTTTAATTTCCCTCTGTAATTTTGAACCCCTTGGCCAAGCTCAACCACCTTTCACGGAGGGGCAGAATTCTATAAAAAAAGAAATCCTTAGCAAAGAATTTAAGCATTTTTTCCCAAGATTTAAATTTTCCAAAAAATCTGGACTATTAAATGAGATACTTTGGATGATTTTGGATAAGAATATTAAAGCCTCTGAGCTCTGGGTGACTCATTTCAGACTTGTCCCTGTGCTAAATTCATCTCAGACACATCTTCAAAATGACCCATTGGCTCTCCCTGGCTTCTCTCACAGGGGTTTGGTTTAAAGGAAATCCCTTGGAAGTTCTGTCTTGAGATGTTCCTACTAAAATGGTGCCAGTTAAGATGTGCATTGAGCTGCTGTGGGGATGAGGGAGCTTTAACTTGGGGTTTGTGAGCTGTGAAATAGCGATTTCCCCCCGTTTCTGGCTCCCCTGACATCTCTCCATGCCCTGTCCCCAGCTCTGTCCTGCCAGGAGGTGACAGAGGATGATGTCCTGGATGCCAGCTGCCTGCTGGAAGTGCTCAGGATGAACAGGTGGCAGATCTCCTCCTTTGAAGAGCAGGTGAGTCAGGAACATTCCTGGTCTTACCCCTGACCAGGGATAATGGACCTGGAGCTCTGGGACCAGCTGCCCTCGGTGTCAGAGCTGAGTCCTGCTTTAAAAAGGGATGGGAAACAACCACAGGATTGAGGGATGGCATTTTCAGTTTGCTGGGATATTCCTCATGGAAAGCCTGCCTGCTTCCAGACCTCAGGATTACCTTCAGACTTGGAACAGCAGAGACAGGAATATTAAACCAGATTAAACCAGCAGAGATCCAGCCCTACCTTCCCTATGGCTGATGGATCTGTGCTTTGCTTCCAGGGATGGACTCCACTCACATTTTCCAATTTTCTTATTTGTACCATCCAAGATTTCTAACCTTTCCAGGATTTCTATTCTTTGTCAGCGTTTCCAGCCCTGGGTACAGTTGGTCAATGAACTCCATCAATATCTCACTCATAAAATACATTCTGTATTTCCAAGGATAGATTCCAATTAAGCTTTTATTGAATTCAAGGAAAACAAGAATTTGAGCTTAAATTATTTTTTACTTTTCCTCCAAGTGTTTTAGTTTCTTGTGAGTTTATATGGCCCAGAATATCTTTAATACTCTGTGCTGTTACAGAGATTTTTGGCACAACAGGTGCACAATGGGTGTAATTAATATATTTTATATATTTATATATTTATTTATATACTATTATTATTTATTTATATACTATTATTATTTGTTTATATACTATTATTAAATGGTATTATATATATTTATATTATACAACATTATTTAACAATATTTATTATATATTTATATATTTATATTACATTAATAAATACATAAGGTGGGCTCTGAGCTGTGATTTCTCCCTGATTTCTCAGGGTATTTCAGCCCTCCTGGGGTGTGTTCTGAAGTGTTTTGGTTCTCACTGTATTCCCAGGATGCCCATGAGCTGTTCCATGTCCTGACCTCTTCCCTGGAGGATGAACGGGACCGGCAGCCCCGGGTGACCCACCTGTTTGATGTGCAGGCCCTGGAGGTGACTCCTTTCATTCCATCAGCAGGAGCAGTTCCTGGAATCTACCTGGATTCCCAACTGTGCCAAGTGTCTGTTCAGAAGCTCAGGATATTTTTATTATGTTCACAAAGCTGCTCTTTGATAGAAATTAATGCGTATGTCAGGCAATTTAAAGAATTTAAAGAAAATGTCTTTGAATTTACACTGATCCCACTTTCCTGAGGGTTTTGCATCCCTAAATCCACTAAATGTAGGGATTTAAATACCAGCACAGAGCAGGAGTCCGTCTCAGCAGTTACTCTTATAATGAAAAAGGCTTGAAAACTGCAAAATGGACATTTATGGAGGTAAAATTTATCCTCCAGTTCAGTGATAAACTTGATGGAAAGTTTCTATCTCTTTTTGCCTAAAATATATACAAAGATATATAAAATCTCATATTTTAGTGCTCTGAGGCATAGAATTCTGTAGATTAATTATTCATTTTATTAACAGTGTAAATTATAAACTTGTTTTGTGCCAGGTTTTTTTGTTCTTCAAATAAAAAGAGCCACTAAAACTCCCACAGTTGTTCTAATGCCAGAAAAGCCAATTAGGGATGAAATAGAAACACATTTAATTGTTTCTAAGGTTAATGAAATCTTTTTATCTTCCTCTGTAGCAATCAGAAACAACCCCAAAGCAAATAAGCTGCAGAACAAGAGGTAGGATTTTATCTATTCTGGAATATGAATATTCATAGGGGAGTTGCTGAGTTTATTAAGGGAATAATATTAATTGTTCTTTGTCTGTATGGGGCTGAAATACACCTCAGAAATATAAATAAACCCCCATTAATTATTAGCAGCAGGCCAGAACATGCTTTGGAGCAGTTAATTTTGTTACTGTGGGGCAAAAATGTGGAATTAGACTGATGAACACGGATGTATGGAAAATAAAAGGGTAATTGCAACTTTGTGTTGCAGGATCTCTTCCCCCTGTGTCAAACCACTGGAAATCTCAGCATCCTTTCCATGGGAGGCTGACCAGCAACATGGTTTGCAAACACTGTGAGCACCAGGTACAAAACCAGCTGGTTTGATATATATATATTTATTTATTTATTCATTCAGTTTCTATCTATCTGTCTAAAATAATTGAAGGAATAAATATATATAAATATATATATATATATACATGCACATGTATAAAATGTGTGCGTGTGAAAATATCTAATATTTTATATATATGTTTTTATAATATATATTTTTATATATGTATGAAAAGGGACTTAAGTTTTCAGCTGTTTATTGTGTTGTTGGTGAGGAATGAGAATTTATCACTATTTGTCACTAAATATACTGAAGGAAATGAAGTGTGATCCATTTTGTGGGGATAAAAACTATCTCATCAAACAGAATAATAGCTGTTATCTTATATAATTTAATTAATAATTCATAATTAATAATATTACCTGACAATCCACTCCCATTGGTAGTGGTTTAGGACTCACTGTTCATTCAACAACTATTAAGATTGCAAAGGGGAATTAATTTTCAGTCCAGTTATCTGGAATGAGGAGATGGAGATAACCTGGATAAAGAAAAGAAATACAGAAAACAAATCTCATTTATAGTTCAAACTGTAGGAGTTCATTTGTCCTTTTCCTTCTCTAAACCTTGCAAAAAATTTAAAGGAGCGGGAAGAGGCCCAGTAGTGCCTTAGGCCTGGTGTTCCTGGTGCTGTGCTTGGGAAATGGGGGGTTTGGATCCCATTCCACCAGGGAATTGTGAACAGCACAGGGCAGATGTTCATCCTTTGAGAGATTGGTTGGGGTTTTTTTCTGGCCTGACCTGAGTTCTGGCTCCCTGGATATGTGGAATGTTCTCTTGCAGAGCCCTGTGAGGTTCGACACCTTCGACAGCCTGTCCCTGAGCATTCCAGCAGCTGTGTGGGTACGTATCCCCCTGCTCCAGGATCCAGCCTGTCCCCTTGGAATTGTGGCTTTCTGTTCTCTAGTGCCTTTCTCAGGTGCTGCAGCCTCAGAGTAAATTTAGAGCTACTTTCAGGAGTTTCTTTTCCTGCCCTTTTATAATCCTGTGGTGCTACTGCAGGACCTTCTCACTGATGTGTTGGTGCAAATCATCAATGAGTACAACAACAAACACAGGGACACCAGGAGGGTTTTCTGTTTCTCCTGGTGAAGGATTTGTCCTTCCTTGGATTTGATCACATCCCAAGGGCTGCTCCCCACTGTGGGAAGGTGCCCTGCAGCTGCTCTCCCAGTTCACACCTTACCCCACACGGGCTTTTCCATCCAGTGATTTCAACTGGGAATTGTTTCCATTTCTTTTTGGCTCTGATAAACTTCGAGTGCCAAAACACTGCAGATTTTGGGGGGGCAAAACGTGCAGGATATTTTTGGATTTTAACACTTTGTTATTTCATTTCTGGTAGTGGTTTGTCTTCCCAGACAGGGAGCAACTACTTGCAGTCGTGGAAGTTCTGATTCCTGCCTGCAGAGTGCACTCCTGGACAGCCAGGATTGGGATTTGGACACATGTTGTGCTATTTGGATTTTGGTTTATACCATCATTGAAGATGATGCCCTTCACCCCTGGCAGTGGGGTGGGACAGGAAGGAAGCCTAAATGCAATTAAAAGCTGTATTTCTCCTGTGTAGAGGCTCAGAGAGCACAAAGTGACCCCTGAAATGCTGGAACTAGAGAAAAATAGGAGAGGAATCTGTGATTTAAAACCCCAGTGAAGGAGTCACACAAGGAGTCACAGCTGTTCTTACAGGCTTCCATGGAAGCCAGGAAAACAGGCTTCCATGTTTTCCATGTTTAATCCAGGCTGAGGAAGGATCCCCACAATTACATTATCCATCTGCTACATTCAGAGCCATTTAGGCATTTTTTTCAAGAAATAACTGTGCAATTCTGTAGTTTCTCTGGTAAAAATTATTGAAAATCCTTTCCCAAAATTCAGTGCCTGAAATTCCTGCAAGTAACTTTGGGTTTTCTTGGCACTCAGGGCCGTCCCATGACACTGGATCACTGCCTCCATCACTTCATCTCCTCCGAGTCTGTGAAGGATGTTGTGTGTGACAACTGCACTAAAGTAGGTCGTTGGAATTTCTACAACCTTTGAACTCAGTTTTAACCCTGCTGACACAATTCTGCCTTCAGTTTTCCACTCCTTTTCCTTCATGACTCAAGGAAAGACTCTGACCTGCCTGGGATTTCAAATAGTTAACATGGAGTTCTTATCTCAGGGAATATTTTGAGGCTTTATTTATTACTACTATTACAAAACTTAAAAATATTTTATTCTGTAGTTGCCAGGTATTATTTAGATAGTATTTGGGATATTTATTTGTTCTGGTATTGTTTGAACACAAACAGAAACATCAGCTGGAGGTGGGGTTTGTTCTGGAAATGTTTCTACTTGATTTTGGTTTGGAATTCTGATCCTTTAGGGATAGGCCAGGAATTCTGAAGAAATTCCTAGGTGTAGTTAATGCCCTGAGCCCAGTTCTAGACAGACAATTTGCAGACCTGCACTATGATGTAGAATTGGACACAGCAGTAACCAAATGGCCTTATTTTATTTCCCTTCTGATTTCAGATCCAGGCAGAAGGAATTCTAAATGGACAGAGCATAGAAAACCAGAGAACAACATTTGTAAAGCAATTAAAGTTAGGAAAGGTAAGGCAAACTAACCCTCCAAACCTCCTTCTAAATCCTGTTATACAGTAACTTCTTTCTTTCATGTGTTGCTTCATGTCCATTTCTTGCTATTAGACCATTGTAATGTTTTACTTTTAAAAGTAAACTCATTTGGCAGATATTTGTGGGCATTGAGGCATCAGTTCAGCCAAACATCAAACTCTAAAGAATGTGAATATTCTACTGTTATTCAGCAAAACACTTAAATGTGAGTTTGGCTGGGTCATGGCTTGCGTTAATTCTTGATTTCATCTATTCATAACTACTTGACCTTTTTCCCCTGTGCAATCCATTAGTTATTGAGGATTACCCCATCCCAGGAATCTCTCAAGGGTCTGAACTATTGCCATGTCTTGGGGACGCTGTTGCCACTGAGCCCACACAGAGACAAGGGAACAGCTCAGGGATGCATTTCCTTGTCCCCGGGACTTCCCACCTGTTTGTTTGCATTTAAAATGTGTTCTGATCATCCTTTCCTGTGGGATGTTCCTGAAGCTGCCCCAGTGTTTGTGTATCCACCTGCAAAGGCTGAGCTGGTCAAACCAAGGCACTCCCCTGAAGCGACACGAACACGTCCAGTTCAATGAGTTCCTGGTCATGGACATCTACAAATACCGAGTTCCTGTGCAAAAATCCAGCCACAAAAACCCAGAGGAGACCCCTGGAACAAAGGATGGGACAGCAGTGAAATCTCCAGGTACTCTGCCAGTAAAATATATCAAGTATTTCTGCATTTCACTGAGAAAACATTCTGATGTGCAGAATGAACACAAGAGCAGCATCTTATCCTGGATGTGTGCAAAGAGGGCAAGGAGAAATCCCTTTCCCACCCACTGTTCCAAATCTACAGTTCAGTTTTGATAATTAAATTTTATCCTACTAAATATTAAAAAAATCAGAAAACATTATAAAAGATAGCAGAGAACTCACATGTTTTATGTTCAGAGGATGAAGGAATGTCGAATTTGGAATGTGCCTGGATTTTTCTTGTTAGTGGTCTGTTCTAAGGCCCCAGGACAAGCAGAGAAGGAATGCTGGGAATGGTGAATTCTGGAAAAACAGTTGTAAAATCCAGCTGTAGTAGGGCTGTCCTTTAGGCAGCTCAGTAATCCATTCAGTTGGGATTTTTTAAATGTGGTAATTTTTATATTTGTCATGTAAAAACAATCACTGCTGTGCTTGGATATTGCAGTCCTCTGGATCTGGAAAGGAGTGTGATGTGTGAAGAATTAAAATAAGTAAAATACAGTAATGTAAGTGCTGTTATTAGCAATATAACAGTAGCATTTAAGTTAAATCACTGACTTTCTTCTTCCTCTGGCAGAAGCAGAACAAACCCCTGGTACCAAACCACTCTTCATGAATGGTGCCTCCTCCTCCTCCTCCTCGTTTTTAATGTCCCCAGGAACTTTTCCACTTGCTGCATTCCCTGAGTGCAGGTAAGTTAGAGATTTGTACCCTGTCTGTCCTTCAAATTGCCTTCCTTTAGTCTGTCTTTGTCATGAGGCTGCACAGGCACAGAATTTAACATCAGTCCCAGCTCCTGCCCTTGTCTCTTGGCTGATTGTAGTAGTTCTTTTCTCTCCTATAGATCTCTTAGAGATTTCTTTCAAACATTTAACAAGCTGGAGATCTTTTCTAGATTTCTTTCAAACATTCAACAAGCTTGGGATCCCTTATAGATTTCCTTCAAACATTAACAAGCTTGAGATCCCTTATAGATTTCCTTCAAACATTTAACAAGCTTGGGATCTCTCATACATTTCTTTCAAGCACTGTATTTAACGAGCTTGATTTCAGCTGCACCTGCCATGGGTCTGCTTGGTAAATCACCCTTGAGGCTCCTCCTGATAATCCTTTTTTACAGAATCCCAGAATCGTTTGGGTGGGAAGGGACCTTAAAGCTCATTTAGTCCCACCCCTTGCCTTGCACAGGGACACCTCCCACTAGCCCAGGTTTCTCCAAGCCCTGTCCTTGAACATTTCCACGGGTGGGGCAGCCACAACTTGTGCTGGAAGTCCACCCGGGGAGCCACATCTCTGTTCCAGAAGCAGTTAGGGGGTGCCGCGGTGTGTGTTTTCCCCGTGCTGACGCTGTTTTCCCGCAGCGCCCCGCTGTACCTGTACCGGCTGATGGCGGTGGTGGTGCACCACGGGGACATGCACTCGGGGCACTTCGTGACCTACCGGCGCTCGCCGAGCCCGCGGGGGGCCCTGGCGGTGCCCGGGCAGTGGCTCTGGGTGTCGGATGACTCCGTGCGCCGGGCCAGCCTGCAGGAGGTGCTGGCGGCCAGCGCGTACCTGCTGTTCTACGAGCGCGTCCACGGCCGTGCCCCGCAGCGCGGCCCCGAGGAGTGACCGCGGGACAGCGGCTGCCCAAAGGCGGGACTGCAACTCGCTCAAACTCCTCCCAGCTCCACGTGGCACCTGCTCTGCAAACCCCCCCCCCCCCCCCCATCCGAGGTTCCCCTTCCCCGGGAGTTGTATTTTGTACCAAAAGTCGCCGCCCGAAGCCGTGCGGCCCCGAAGTGTGTGTGTGTGTTAGAGAAGCGTTTGTTGTGTCGGTGATTCTTGTCATCTCAGGCTTCCCAAGGCTGTGTCCCATGTCCTGACATGGCAGTTTTCCAAGGGAGATGCTCAGTCCTCCACATTTCACTGCAGGTGTTCCGGAAGGGGGAGCCCTGGGAGGGGTTGGTGGGAAGCTGCTGTTGGCAAAGGCAATGATCTAAGAAACCAAGTGCCTTGAGCTTCCTTGAACAGCTGCATTGCCACTGTCTGAGCCCACTGCATGTCCAGTGTGTCCCAGGAATGCCCCACCACCATGGGATGAACTAGTGGAATCAGATTTCCCTTGATATCCCAGCTAATCAATCTATCAAGTCAGGCATCTCCACAAACAGCCACAATCCAAAATTTTCCCCATTCACATAATTTTCCTCACTGCTTTAGTTATTTATACATCATAGAATCTGCTGATTCAAAGGGCAGTTTCCTTTTCCCAGGAGGTAATTTTTTTTCTCTATTAAGAGCTGAAAACTTAATTTATTGCTCCCTCCCTTTGGAATATAGCTGGAATCAGCACACAGATGTGGTTGCTAGTGATCAGTATTGTCATTTCCTTCAGCACTGTTGAATACCATTGCTTGTAGCATCGACTACAATTTTAATGCTGTGATTTCCAAGCTGCTGGAAGTGTTCTAGACTTGCCCTTCCCATTTTAGTGCTGGAAACTGCCATTTCCCACCACTGGACTGGGCTTGGACTGGCTGGGAGTGGGAGCTGAGCTGAGCCCTTGTCTTTGTTAAGTGGAATATCAACAATAGGATCAGCACTGGTAGGCACTTACTGATCTTGTGAAGCCAGTCTGGGAACACTGGTGTCACTGCACCAGCTCCAGGCTGGCCTGTAAATAGAAGTAAGGTGAATTCTGCTGCTCTAGACTGATGTGCAAAAAAAATAAAATCCCAAACAAAGCAAGGAAGGAGAAGCAGCAAAAATTCTCCTTTAAAATTCTCCTGCTTGTCAATCACCAGGAATAAAGTATGTAGGTTATTTTTAACTCTTTTCTATCCTTGTAAGCTTGGAGGAGAAAACCACTCATCAAAGCTTTTTCAGTGTGAAACAGCAGCTTAAGTTTTCAAATAACAACTGTCTTAATAGCTTTTTAGGGCAACTTTGTACCTCATGTGTTCATATTGCTGCCCAAAGCTCGGAGGTGTTTGGAGTTCCTCATAGGAGGCTCCAAACCAGCCAAAGCAGGAGTGGTAATGGATGGATATGCAAAACTATTTACACAACTCATCATTCCAGAGTATGGAGCACAATTCCTGTTCCAGGTAATGCTCATAGTACATAAATAGTGATAAATCCACTGCTGTACTAGTTCCTGGGACGTCTCCCTGGCTGTGCTAGGCTAGAGTAGCTTGGTTTTAACCTGTTTTAAGTTATAGAAAAACAACAAGAAAGCAAACAAAAATAATCTTGAAGGATGCAAAATGCCAAAAAAATGCCCTGGCCACTGAAGTGAGAGCTGAGAGAGCTGGAGAAGGAGCCAGCCCTCCATACTGGAAGCACTGGGGTGCAGCAGGAGCTCTGTGAAGCAGTGCAGGGGATCACCTAAAACCATCACACAAAACCTGTCCCTCCAGCAGATCAACCATTGTACCTCAGAACTCCAACCATTTCCAGTGCCAGCAGCGTGTACCCTGCAATATCCATTCTCAACACTCTGTTTAGAGGTTTTATCTGCATTTTGGAGTCCAGCTGAGCAGACATTTGGTTTAGAACACAGTCAAGCTGGAGGTGGGGCAGAGGATACGCACAGTGTGGGCCGTGTCTTGAATTTGTCAGGACAAGGACATAAAGTCACTTCTTACTGCACAGTCCCATGTATTTTCTCTTGCAAAGAGCTGCATTTGCCTTGGCTGTGAGTTGACTCTGGAAGCTCCCTCAAGGGCTATCAAGGGGAGGGATGAGTAGTCAGCATTTGATCCAGCTTTCTCTGTTAGGAAGGAGGGGATGGAGCAAATATCAGCACCTCAGTCCTAGTCCTGAGCTGTGCAAGATCCTCCCACAGCCCACTGTGAGCATCAGACCTGGGCAGGGGTTTGTGAGCCAACCCTCCCCTTGGAGGGCACTGGGATCTGTGTTTTCCAGCCAGCCCTCACATTTGGAGCTCACAGGACTCTGTGAAGGTGTTTGTGAGCCAACCCTTCCCTTTGAGGTCACAGGGCTCTGTGGAGGCACGAGGCTCAAATGCTGTTACTTGTCACAAGCTGCCATGGTGGAGTTGTTGTTAATAAAATGTAAAAAAAAATTAAGACCTCCAAGATGCCATCTATGTGTTTGGGTTATCCTTGTCTCATTTTGTGTGTTATTTAAAAATGTATATTCTGGTCAAACCACTGCACTGCTGTTTGAAGTTGCGTTTTCACTTCAGGGTATTTTTGTAACTGTACAGTAGCAATAAAAAACCAAACTTATTAAAAAAATCACCTGTGTGGGAATTGAAATAAAAATTATGTGTGGGAATGTCTTGAAACATAATGGAGCCACCACTGAAGGCCAGAGCCCACCCCTAATTCCAGAGTTAACACAGGGTTTGGTTTCCATTCTCACTCAGAACTTACCATTACTCGATTCCTCAAGACCTGTTGCTGCCTGGACAGACTTCCCTCATTCCAGCAGCTTCCCTATGAGCATGGAAGGGATGGTTTTCAGGGAGTCAGGATGGGCTCCCTAGGAAATAATTATTTAGATCCATGGAAATGGTCCAGCCCAGTTCTTCCCCAAAAGGTCATTTTTTGCTGCCTGGTTTTGGTACAAAGGACCTGAGGAAGGAGACCCTTGTGCTTCCCTGAGCACAAGGAAGACCCTCCAGCAGCAGAGGAATTCAAGCAGACAAGAGTCACAGTGACTGAAACACTCAGCCAGCCACACTGCACTCACTGTGCTCACACCTCAGCACTCCTCCATGTCAGTCTTATTTGTACTTTATTTAAATAAAAAACCAAACAATCTAAAGCTCATTGAGAGAGAATACAGGAGAGTGTCACCCGCTAAAGAGTATCAGCTTTAAATGATTACAGCTTGTGCTTTATAGTGTTTGTAAACTGTAACTCGAGGCTATGGAGTATTTTGATTTTTTAGGAGCGCTAATTAGATTAAGATCAGCTGAGAAAAAACATCTTCCTGAGCAAAACAAAGGTATTATTTACCAAAAATATTTATCAGCAGCATTTCACAGAGGGAAAGCTATCTTGGCATCGAGATCAGTGGTCACAGGCTTTATTAGCAATTACCAAGGCCACTGTCTCTCTCAGTTCAGTTTGCTCATCCAGTCCCTTGGATCACAACAGCCAGTGTTTGAACGAGGAACCAACAGGTCCATCAGGAACTAAAGCTTCTGTTTTCAGTCAGAAGTCCCTGATGGGTGGAGATTTCTCTTTCTGTCCCCAACCATGACTTTCCTGAAGGTGAGGTTGACCCTGGGGGTGATGACCCTCCTCCTGGGGGGCAGGCTGTGGTACCAGTACACGTTGGTGGGGTGGTTCATCATGAGGAGGCTGCCGTGGGCCAGCTCCAGCTTGATCCGCTCCAGGCCCCGTTTCACCCCCTTCCTCCTGCAATCCCTGTGCCGGAAGATGAAATCCCTGCACGCTCCAAAGGACACGGATGCAATGGGACTGCGGGGAACCAGCTCGCTCTCATCGTCTCGGTGCTCCCCGATGTGGTCCAGGCCGTCTTTGTACCTGTGCACAGAGCACATTCATTAGTTCCACCAACCCAGTTAAGTGAATGTCAACCCCTCAGCCGTCTGCCAGGTGCTGCACAAGCTTTTTTCATTTCATTTGAACCACAAGCTGCTTGATGCAAGTGGGAACCAGCTGTACCTGTTGATGAGGACAAAGTTAAAGGTGTGTCCTGTGACCAGAGTGATTCGCTCCCGGATGCGGTTCAGGACTGGGATCCATGGCTTGGGATGGAAGGTCACACCTGAGTAAGTGTAGGACAACTCAGGGTCTCCGTATGTCACCAACTTCCTTGGGATGTTGTGCCACGTGCCAAATATGTGCAATTTTGTCAGGTCATCTGTTCAAACAAGAAACGAGGAGGATCAAAACCAAACCCAAGTCTGCGTTACCTCTGCACAGTCCTACATTCTCCTGGATCTGCAGCTTCTGGGAATCTCCAGACAATGAGGATGTTTATGATAACCCACAAGGTGTCATCCCTGTTCCCTGTGTTTCTGTCCCGACAAAGGTGGACACTGCCTTTTTATCCCCCTTAAATGGGATAAACAGAACCAACATCCCCATCACATTCTGCCATTGAATTAATGTAACAGGACATATTTCATAAATTGCCTCTTCCAACAAACTCCAGCCACTACAGCAGGCTTATCCCTGTTCTCTTAAAACATCACTGAAACCACTTGACAAACAGTTCCAGAGGAGCAAATCCAACCCTGCAGGGTCACACCTGCATTCTCGGCTTCTCAGGGCCAGATTGTGCCAACACCAGGTGCCTGCAGAACCCTCCCCAGCTGTGCCCAGGCCCTGGGATCGCTCTGGGACTCACCTTGGCTGGGCTGGGCCAGGAAATGCTTCCCTGGGCAGGGTGGGGGGACGTGTGGGGGGACACAGAAGGACTCAGGTTGGAAAGGAGCACTGGAGCTCATTCAGGCCACCCTCAGGTCTCCCAGAACACTGTCCAGGCTCACTGCGAACATTCCCAGGGACGGAGCCTCCGGAGGTTACCTTCGAAATACTGCACCTCCTCCTCCAGCTGCTGGAAGATCTCGTCGGCCTCGGCCTTGGGGAAGAGGATGCGATAGTCACAGCGCAGCCCCTCGGCGCGGATCTGCCGCGGGGGGGGCCGGCCCGGCCTGGCCTCCTCGGGCCGCCGCCCCTGCCCGCCACCGCCCCCCGCCTGCCCGCGGGGCACCTTAACCACGAACCCATCCATGGGCGGAACCGGGAACGACGTCCCGAGGGAGGGATGGGGGAAACAGGACCCGCGGGCCGCGAATGGCCCCGCCCCCTGCCCCGGCCGGCCCCGCCCCCTGCCCCGGCCGGCCCCGCCCCCCAGCGCACGCGCGCTGTTTTGGCGCCAAACCGCCGTCCCGCCCCCCCCCGCTGGAGCCGCCGCTGCCGCCCCTCACTCAGTCATTCATTCGCTGCCTCCCTCCCTGTCTCGCTCCGCCGCTGCCATGATCGGCCAGAGGACGCTGCACTGCTTCTTCAGCCCCGCGCCGCCCAAGAAACGCGGCCGCTCCCCGGAGCCGGGAGGAGATGCTGAGGTAGCGAACGGGGGGCTGAGGGAACCGGGGGGTCTGGAGAGGGGGGAGAAGGGATAGGGGTCTGGCAGCGGCGTATGCGTGTCTGGCAGTATATATGTGTGTGTGTGTGTGTGTGTGTGTGCGCGCGCGTGTTTATATCTGGGGGGGTTCTGGCGGGAGAATGTGAGGAGGGATGTGGGGAGTAAACAGCACTTCCAAATTCCCGCGCGGCTGCACGCGCGACTGAGCTGCCAGTCAAGCGGCCACGCTCCGCCGCCGCCCAATGGGCGGTGAGAGGCGCGCTGTCGTCACGATTGCTGGGTAGAAAACCTCTCTGCCCGCCGAGGCGAGCCAATAGAAAGGAGAGGGCGCTTTTCCGCTGGCCAATAGCGAGTGGGAGTTTTTGTCTCGCGCCTGTGGGCGGGGCGCGCGCGGCTCGGCGGCCAATGGGGGCGCGCTCGGTGTTTTGCCGCGAGCGCGCCGCGTGCGGAGGGGCCGCCCCGGGGCGGGGCTTGCCCAGCCATGGCCGTGCTGGTTCCGCGGCTCCGGCCGCGCCCGCTGCTCTCCCGCATCTTCCCCCTCCTCCCTGCCCGCTGCTTCCAGGTGAGCGCCGCCAAGAAGGCGAAGGCGTCGGGAGACGAGGCGGGCGCGGCGCCGTCGCTGAGCGAGGAGCAGCGGGAGCGCATCCGCAGGAACAAGGAGGCGGCGCGGCAGCTGCTGGCGCAGCGGAACGTGCCGCCGGGCTTCGCGGACAGCTGGCGGCGGCAGCTGGCCGGGGAGTTCTCCAAGCCATACTTCGTGGAGGTGAGTGAGCGGCCCCCGTGCCCCTCCCCGAGCGGGCGCTGCGCCCCCTCGGCCCCCGCTGAGCCGTCCTTTGCCCCCCCAGCTCATGGCGTTCGTGGCCGAGGAGAGGAAGCGCTACACGGTCTATCCGCCCCCCGAGCAGGTCTTCACCTGGACGCAGATGTGCGACATCTGGGATGTGAGTGGAGCTGCAGGGGCTGGGGAGGGGGATTCGGGGTCTCTCACCATGAAAATGCAGGTTGGGTGCCCAAGCACATTAGTTTAGTGTTTTATCCCTTAAACTTCAGTCCCACGGGATGTGGATGTTGTTGTTTGTCTCACCTAACTCGTAAATTCTGCCTTCCCTTTCATCTCTGATACCATAACAGGGTTTTATTGTTTTATTACCCACACAGGCCACAGAATTTCCTTTGAACACATAACTGCACTTTTGATCTTTTTCTAGTCTTTCCAGCTTTATCTACTTCATAGTTTTTGGATCTCGTACATCCTGTGTTCTTTTAATTGATCTGTAGTGAACTATAATTAAAAGAAGACACCATAAAGACACCTTTTTTTTCCTACTCTTTTGGGAATAAAGCTGATTTCAATTCAGTGCTAACCAAGGTCTGTTTTCAGGTGAAGGTTGTAATTTTGGGACAAGATCCATACCATGGCCCTAACCAAGCTCATGGGCTCTGCTTCAGTGTCCAGAAGCCTGTTCCACCTCCCCCCAGGTAGGACAATTAGCAAAATCCCTTTTGGTCACAAATTATTTGCAGTTCTGTGTTGCTCAGAGCTGGGAGCCAGAAAATTGATGTGAAGAGTTGTGCAATTACTTAAATTTGAATTGTGCATTGACTGGAAAAAAACATCACTGCAAAATATGGGTAATTCTGTATAATTTGGTGATATTCTGGATGTAAGTTTGCATTTCCAGTTGTGCTGAGACCTCATTAAGATTCCAGCCAGACACACAAAGGGAGTCCTCAGTGCCCTGCTTCTACAAATTGCTTTATTATCTTAAATAATAAGACTAAAATCAATACCTTCTTGCCTGGTGTAAGAGCAATAAGTGATGCTGCTTGGTCTTGTCTTTAAATGTGAATGTAAAAAAAAAATCATGGTGTTTTTTGTTTGCAGTTTAGAAAATATTTACAGGGAGCTCTCTACAGACATCGAGGGCTTCACTCATCCTGGCCATGGGGATCTGACAGGCTGGGCCAAGCAAGGTGAGCTCAGAGACACTCAATGATCTGGTCACTGTGGAGCAGGAAAAAAAGCCAGTCTAGAAAACAGACCTGTGGCTGGAAATGATTCATTTGTAGGACAGAAAATCAGTTCTGAGTAACTGTTGTTTGACAGGTCCCTTAGAATGAAAATTGAATTTGTTTCTGAAGGGAAACTGGAAAAAGCAGTTAGAATTATAAAATCCTGGAATGGTTTGGGTTGGAGGGACCTTAAAGCTCATCCCGTCCCAACCCCTGCCATGGGCAGGGACACCTTCCACTATCCCAGGTTGCTCCAAGCCCCGTCCAGCCTGACCTTGGACACTTCCATGGGTGGGGCAGTCACAGCTTCTCTGGGAACCCTGTGCCAGCCCCATCTTCTCACCTCTCCAGTCTTCCAGGTCCCTATGGATCCATCCCTTCCCTGCAGGATGTGACCCCACAACACAGCTCAGTGTCATCAGCACCTTGCTGAGGGTGCCCTCCATCCAGCCTGGCCTTGGACAATTCCAGGGCTGGATTAACACTTGATTTCTTGTTTCCCCCCCGTCCATGTGGTGTATTTCCCAGGAGTGCTGCTGCTCAACTCTGTGCTCACTGTGAGGGCTCACCAGGCCACATCCCACAGGGAGCGGGGCTGGGAGCAGTTCACGGATGTCGTGGTGTCCTGGCTCAACAAGAACCTGAACGGGCTCGTGTTCATGCTGTGGGGAGCCTATGCCCAGAGGAAAGGCAGCTCCATCGACAGGGTACAGCCTTTCCCTGATTTTCCCTCAGTTTGGTGGACACTAGAGGGCACTTTCCTTACAGGACTGGGAATTTTGCCTGCCTGAATTCTGTGAATTAAGTGACCCTTCTGCTCCAGCTTAGCCTTTTCCAGAATTGAGCAAGCAAACTGGAGCAAGTGTAACCTCCTGTTGTCAGCAAACTGTCCCACTGGGGATAGAGCTGTTTTTCCTAGGAAAAGGCTCATGAATCAGTGTGAAATTTGCTATTGGGAAACGACTGGGGCATTGCTGCTTTACACAGTCCATCTCTGCTCAGTGGGACAGAAGTCTCAGCCTTCATGGCTGGTTCTTTGGTGTCAGGCTGGTATTGGAGGAGGTGTAGAGGGGAAGTCACATTTGGGTGGTGCAGGAGGAGGAGTGGAGGGGAAATCACATCTGCCTGGGGCAGGAAATCACATCTGCCCAGGGCAGGAGCAGCCAAAAACATGCAAATCTAACGGGCGGTTTCCTCCAACGTTCGCAGAAGCGCCACCACGTCCTGCAGACGGTTCATCCCTCGCCCCTCTCGGTCAACAGAGGGTTTTTTGGCTGCCAACACTTCTCCAAGACAAATGAATTCCTCAAGAAATATGGGAAGAAGCCCATCGACTGGAAAGCACTCTGAGCACCTCCCGGGTGTCAGGATTGGGAGCAGCCCCTGTGTCAGGGGTTGGCTCATTTCTCAAAAACTTCTGCTGACCTGAGAATTGTTCTTTGGATGTTGATCAATGAACAAATGCCTAAACTTTCATTTTATGTATATTCTAAAATGTTTATTTTTCAAGAGCACGTTGGAGTCCTTGATAGGCAAGTCTGCTCTTGGAGCAGGTCTCAGCTTCATTTGGAGCAAAAAAATGCCCAAACACCAGAGTTCTGTATCACTTTGTGGTTGTTGTAATGGGAATATTTTTTCAGGCTCTGGTGAAGGGATGTCACTTCTTACGGGTGAAGCTGCTCAACTTTTGTACATGCCCTGCTGCCTCCTGCCTCTTTGCCTCCCAGGCAGATCCAGGTTTCCTCTTTGGGGGTTTGGAGCTGACTCCCTGTGAGGAAAAGAAAGATGCTTTTGGTTTTTGGCTTTTTTCTACAGATTTGTTACAAAAATGGCCTCTTGGGGCTGTAAAGACAATACACTGTCAGGAGTGTTACTTGGTGTATCCATACTCTAAAGATTTTGGGATAAATCCTCCCAGCAGCCAAGGGAAGGCTGTGACCAAGGCTCTGGTCATGGTCTTGAGGTTTTTTTTGGCATTTAGAGAGGAAAATCAGTTTTTAGGTTCTTCCTTGGTGTGTAGATCACCTGGATGATGGTGAGCTGTGCTGACCATGAACCTGGGGGTACCTGCTGATGGCAGCAGCAAAGATTTGTTCATCAGCATCTCCCAATTGATGGGCTGATAGTTTCAAATTATTTCAGATATTTTAAAGTCTTAGAGGGAACTTTGTGTTTTGCCACCTTAGAAGCAAATTAAAGTTTCAAGCTACTGTTAGCAATAACTATTGGGACTTCCAGGATGAAGTGATGGACTTCACAGTCCTGGGTTTCCAGCTCATCTTTGACTTTGTAGTTCCTTTTAAAGGAAGTGAAGTGCCCTTTTTGTTTGGAAATTACATCAGTTTTTATAGAGTATCCCTGTAAACCTTCCTTTGGTATTTGCTCTGAGGTAACACTATCAACAGTGAAGTTTACACTGTCTATGGCCTTGCTGTATATTTTGTTTGCTTGTTTTTTTCCCCCAGTTTGTTTGTTTTTTTTAAATAAAAATGACATTGTTTATGTGGTGTTAGATTGGTAGGAACAACAACACAGGGAGGGAGGGAGGCTCTGGTTCTTCAGTGGGTGGGAGTCCCTGCTTCTCTCAGGGAGATAAACACAGGAGCTTGTCCTTTTCCCTGTCCCCATGACCAGGCACAGGGCCAGGGCACCTTTGTCCCCCAAGGATCGGGTGTCCTGGGCCCTCCCTCCCTCTTTCCACCCTCATCTCCAGCAGAAGTTTTCCAGACACGTTAGCGGGGAAATATTTGTGCTTGACGTGACTGTCACGTGTGAGACGCCACTGGAACACCCCGGGGGGGGGCCTGGGCCGTGCTTCCCCCGCGGAGTGGCCCTGGCAGCGGGTGGGATTCGGCCTGGGCGGGACAGATGGACACAGGGAGTGATCACTGAGAGCAGCGTGACCGGGAGAGCAGCTGGAATTGTCCGTGTTGGTGTGAGGGGACACGCGGGTCAGCACCGATGGTGAGTGACCTTTCTCAGGGCTGAGGGGGCCGTGGTGGTTTTCACTCCCTGCCATCCGCAGTTTGATGGTGATGATCGACCCCACTTGTACAGATTTGTGGGTTCCGTTAAGGCCCCCCCATCTCTGAGGGGCCAGGCTGGGGGTGGTGGGGTGGCCTTGCTGCCCTCCTGAGGGTGCTGCCAGTGGCTGGGGGGTGGGAGGCCATGTCAGCCCCTCAGAGTGAGGCTGTGCCCCCATTGCCCCCTCACAGCTCCTCCTGCTCCAGTGGGTGCCCCCTTTATCCCTCACAGCTCCCCCTGCCTCTGTGCCCCTGTAGTCCCCTCACAGTTCCCCCTGCTCTGGTGCCCCCGTCACCCCTCACAGCTCCTGCTTCTGTGCCCTCATTATCCCCTTACAGCTTCTACTGCTCTGGTGCCCTCATCATCCCCTCACAGAGCTGCTCCTGCGCCCCCATTGCCCCCTCACAGCTTCCCCTGCTCTGAGCAGGAAAAACAGCTCTGGCTGAGCCTGTGGTCACCCTGGTAATGCCTGGCTTGGCACTGCGGGGGCTGTGGGGTGGGGAGGAATGGGGAAGGGGCCGTTGTGTCTGGGAGGTTACTGCCATGACTCCAGCTGATGAGGGGCTTGGGTTCTCCATGACTGAGGTTCTCCCCCTCTCCCAGGGCTGGTGAATGCTACTGGTTGCCCTTCTCCTGCTGCTGTTGGTGCTGCTCATTTGGGCCAAAATGTCCAACCTTCCGGGCAAGGTGGAGGAGAAACTGGAGCAGACCCCAGAGCAGTCTTCCGCAGCTAAGCCTCCATCCCAAGTGAGCCCCCCGGACCCTCACCCGCCACCAAGGGCCACCAAAGCCGTGGCCGGGGAGCAGGAGCAGCTGGCTGTGTACAACCCTGCTGCCCTGCGCCGCCCATCCCTTGCCAAGTTTGTGCTGGGCTCCTTTGATGACAACTCCGATGATGAGGTGATGACCACGGCCTTCAGGGTGGGCCGGCGGCGCAGCAGCCTGGCTGGGGTGGGGGCCACCATCCCCGAGTCCCCCGCTGTGAACACCTCGCTGGAGCCTCCCAGGGGCATCAGGTACAGTGCTGGGGCTGGGAATGCGGTGGGATGGCCAGGCTGGAGATGGTGGATGCATTTCTCAGGGAACCTGGTACTAAAATTGGGGTGCACATGCTTCTTGAGTCCCCCAAGTCGATGTCCCCCTCCAACTCCCTTTGGGGCAGAACCCCAGGGAAAGCTGGCGTCCCCAAGTGCTGTGTGACAGCAGCACCATGTGCATGAGCATTGCAACGACCAGGGCAGGAGGTGCTTCCCCAAAATCACTGGTTGGGATGTCAAACAGGATGGAAGGGCCCCAGTCCTGCTGCCAAGGTCACTTTGCTTCTGCTATGGGGCGATTCTAAGACACTCTTGGTATTGTATGTGGGGAAACACATCCCTGCAGGACTGGAGTATGTGGGATGCTCCTGTGCTGTTCCTGCAAGTCTATGAAAGTAGCTCTTTGGTGTTTTGTGATGAATTAATGAGAACTCGATGAGCTTTGGGCAAATTCACAGTGACTTTTCCCAGTACTGTCAGGGCTGTGGGGCAGCTCTCTGCTGGTCTGCACCAGTCAGCTCCCATGGGAGCGCAGCTGAGGGCCAGCAGGAACAACTGGAAACCAAGTTCTGCTGCCCAGCTCCTCTGGCTGCTCTGCTTGGGTTAAAAATAACATCACTTTGGCTGTGGGGACGTGTTATGACACTCAACACCCTGGCAGTGACTCTTGCTGTGCTGGGTTTGGGGTGGGCTCACAGAGCTGCCAGTGCTATCCCTGCTGCTTCTCTGTGCTTCCACACACAAGGAATGTCCTTATGTCCTGCCTGAGTCATGTTATAGACAGGGTTGTTGTGTTTTTCAGGAGGGGATGGGCTTTGTGGTGGGTTTGGGGTTGAGGGAGGGCAGATAAACCTGGCACTGTCGGATGGGGTGCTCCAGCTACTCAGAAAATACCCTGAGTGCAGGCAGAGACTGGGACATTTGCCAACATCCCAGAGGGGTTTGCATGTATCCTCTTAAAATAAATGTGCCAAGTGCTACTTGTACAAAATCTGCTTGTCTGAGGGGGTTCCGGGGTGGTCCTCCCTCCTTTGTTTATTTATATCTCACTTATGGAATAACAGCGAAATATCTGGCTGAGCTATGAGGGTGGATGTGAACCTGCTTTAGAATTAGAAGTTGCTTAAAACTCTGGGCAGAGCCATGGGAAGGCCCAAGCCTGGCTGCACCTCTCAGAGGCTGGGTGCTTGTGCCACGGGGTTTGGAACATGCCCTCTTCAGCCTAGAGGCGTAGCTGTGGGCTCATTAGAGTGGCTGTGGGCACACGGGGGTGGGTATGGGGTCAGTAACAGCTATCACATCCCACCGCAGGCCCAGCATGTCTGGGACACACCTGCCAAAGCCGGGCCATGAGCACAGGAAGATGGATCTGCAGCGAGACTTCTCTGTCGCCTCCCCAGCAGAGTTCGTCACCCGCTTTGGGGGCAACCGCGTCATCGAGAAGGTCTGTCCCCACACGCCCCTGCCTGGAACTGGGGGGGGTCACTGCTTTTCACAGGGACACCCTTGAGCACTGCCCAAGTGTCCCATGTCCATTGGGCTCGGACTGATGGCAGCCCAGAGCAGCCCAAAGCTGTTCATTGCCCAGCTTCTCATGGGCTGGGAGAGGGAACACCACACAGAGGATTTGGCTGGTGGGCACAAACAATGGCTGAAGTCCCATCCTTGGTTACCCCCCAGACATAGAGATGCTGCTGAGGAGCCTCCTGCTCTGCCAGGATGTACTGTCAGGAAGTGCCCAGTTAACACATCCACCCTACTTTGCTCCACACCCGTCGCTTGTCCCCTTGCTGCCATCCCTGGGGGCCATACTCCCAGTCCTGCACCCCAGCAGCAAGGAGAAGGTCCACCCTGCCACCCCCTGTCCCATCCCCAGGTCCTCATTGCCAACAACGGCATCGCTGCCGTGAAGTGCATGCGCTCCATCCGCCGCTGGGCATACGAGATGTTCCGGAATGAGCGCACCATCCGCTTCGTGGTCATGGTCACCCCTGAGGACCTCAAGGCTAACGCAGGTAATTGCTGGAAGCATCCCAGGAGGGAAGTTCCCTGCCTGGGGCTGAGTGGGGGCAGCTCTCCTGCCTGGAATGTGAGGGATCTGCATAGCCCAGGGTCACAGACATTCCTCCTATGCCATCAAATTTGGGAGGAAGTAATTTTCCTCTCCTCCAGCCTCGCCGGGGTGGAGGATTTGAGGGGAAGGTGCAGCTCATGGGACTGGCTCCCAGCACCCCCATGTGCTGTCTTGCAGAGTACATCAAGATGGCAGATCACTATGTGCCCGTCCCTGGTGGGACCAACAACAACAACTACGCCAACGTGGAGCTGATTGTGGACATTTCCAAGCGGATCCCAGTCCAGGTAGTGGCCACTCATGTGTCGCCCACTTCTTTGCAAAGGGAAGCTGCTGGGCACAGGGGACACCCCAAAATGGGTGATGTCCCTGTGTGCTGAGGAGCTGGGCACAGCGTGTGGCCAATGGGAGATCCAGCACAGGGGTAACATTCCCAATGCTCCTTCTCCGTGTGCCAGGCGGTGTGGGCTGGCTGGGGACATGCCTCGGAAAACCACAAGCTGCCAGAACTCCTGCAGAAAAATGGGATAGCTTTCCTAGGTAAGGTCTCACTGCTTCCCTGTCCTGGAGGGAGCAGCAGGTGTTGGGTTGGTGTGTGCACACATTCTCGCTCCCAGGGACACTGCACTGGGAATGCCCCTCTGGTGCCTCTGGCATGCCCACCCTGCAGAGTGGCAGACCCCAGGCTGGTTTCCTGCAACGTTCCCAGGAATCCCACTGTTTTCTGAGTTTTCCCTGTAATTCTCGAGCTGATGCAGTGTTCATGGAGGAATGTTAGATGGGAGTAAACCTCACGGGATTCCCAGCCAGGGTCAGCCTGGGCTCCCCCTGGAGAAGGGTTGAGCTCCATTCTGAACTGGGCAGTGGGTTTGGGGGTGTTTCCCATGCCTCCACTCCTTGCAGGAGGGCTGGTGGTGCTGACTCAGTGGGAAGCAGCTCCCTGCAGCCTCCATATGATGGGAATGGGCCTATAGGGTTGGGCTGACCGCCTCACCCCTTCCCTCCTCTCTGAAGGTCCCCCCAGTGATGCCATGTGGGCACTGGGGGATAAAGTCGCCTCCACCATCGTGGCTCAGACGCTGGAGATCCCCACACTGCCATGGAGTGGGAGTGGTAAGAGCCCCTCACATCCCTCACATCTGCCCTGCTCCCCCACTCCCTCTCCCTGCCTTTCTTTGCACCCCGAACAAACACCAGGGTTGGGGTCCCTGGCCTGGCTGGCTGCAGGTATTTGGGACCCCACTGCAGCTGTTGGTTTGGGCAGAGGGGTTTCTGGAGATGGGATGCACGGAAATGGGAAATGGTGTGTGCCAATGCAGAATCCCCAGCATTCTGGGCACAGCCAGGATGCCCCACCAGCTGTGCCACCCTGGGGGTGACCATAGCTCTGGTCATGCCTACAGGTCTGATGGCCCAGTGGTCTGAGGAGGATGAGAAGCATCAGCAGATGATCAGCATCCCCCTGGAGACGTACGCACAGGGCTGCGTGAAGGACCTGGAGGAAGGCCTGGAGGTAACACTGAGCCCATAGGCAGCTGGTTGTCTCTTGCCCATCATGATTTCTCCTCAGAGCCTGACTGCCCTGGCCCTTGTGGCCTCCAGCACATGTGACAGTGACACAAGGCTGTGGCAGCAGCAGTTTGTCACTCTGCATGGCAGTGGCTTGGTGCAGTCCTGCTCAGGGATGTATGGAGCTGTGTGGGCTGTTGGGGTGGTGGTTTGGGGTCCAAAGCACTGTGATCACTCCAGCCCTTGTCCCTCCTCAGATGGCCATGAGGATTGGCTACCCACTGATGATCAAGGCAGCAGAAGGCGGTGGGGGCAAAGGCATCCGAAAAGTGGAGGCAGCAGAGGAATTTGGTGCCTGTTTCCGTCAGGTAACAGGTGCCCAGAACCCTCATCCCTGTCCCCATCCCACCCTGGGGCACACAGCAGGTCCTGCTCCCACCCTGGGCATCTCCCACTTTCTACCTGAACTCTGCCTCCCTCCTGGGGTGAATTTTGGGAGGTGATGGCAGAGCACAACCCTCTCCCCGCTGCAGGTGCAGGCAGAGGCGCCTGGCTCGCCCATTTTCCTGATGCAGCTGGCACAGCATGCACGGCACCTGGAGGTGCAGGTGTTGGCTGACGAGTACGGCAATGCCATCTCCCTCTTTGGCCGCGACTGCTCCATCCAGCGCCGGCACCAGAAGATCATCGAGGAGGCGCCGGCCACCATCGCGGCCCCCGCTGTCACTGAGGTCATGGAGAAGGTGGGCGGCCTGGTCTTGGGGCAGCACGAGGTTTTAGTGGGAAACTGAGTGGTCTGGTTCTTGCTGGGTTTATTGGGGTTTTAAGAAAGGGAAGGACTCCCGAGCCCAGCAGGGACTCCCTGTCCAGGGTGGTCAGGCACTGTAACAGGCTTCCCAGGGCAATAGTCACAGCCCTAAGCCTGACATAGTTCAGGGAGCATTTGGACTCTCAAGCACAGAGTTGGATTTTTGGGGTGTCCTGTGCATGACCAGTTGTTGGGTCAATGATCCCTGTGGGTCCCTTCCAAGCCAGTGCCTCCCCTGATTTCCTGATCCCTACGGGGTCTCCCTGTCCCGCAGTGTGCCGTCCGCCTGGCCCAGATGGTGGGGTACGTGAGCGCGGGCACCGTGGAGTACCTGTACAGCGAGGACGGGAGCTTCCACTTCCTGGAGCTGAACCCGCGCCTGCAGGTGGAGCACCCGTGCACGGAGATGGTGGCGGATGTGAACCTCCCAGCGGCTCAGCTGCAGGTATCTGCACACACGGGAGACTCCAAGGGGTGTTAGAGGATTTAGTGATTTAGAGAGCAGTGCTGGGCTGGAGCCTGGCACAGGGAGCCTGTCCCATATATCAGGGTGGAAGGCACAAGTGGAAGTGATGTAGCATCCCTCTTTCTCCTTTGGCATTCTCTGGGAGCTTTGCATTCAAATCATCTATTGATGTCTCCCAGTGTTAATTTTGATGCTGAAGTCTTGCTCTGGCAGCTCAAGCCCTTGTTTCTCACACAGATCGCAATGGGCGTTCCCTTGCACAGGATAAAAGACATCCGGGTGCTGTACGGGGAGAGCCCCTGGGGGGACACCCCCATCAGCTTCCACAGCCCCACCAACCCCCCCGTGCCCAGAGGCCACGTCATTGCTGCCCGGATCACCAGCGAGAACCCCGAGGAGGTGAGCTGGGATCGGGGCCTCGTGCACCAGCCCCACACGTGGGGACAAGGGGACCCTGCCATTTGTGGGGTTGATCTGGGCATGGTCCTCTCCAGCCAGACAATATTCATGTGAGATCCATGTGGGTTCCCCTTCCCTGTCTCACTGCATGAGTCTCAGTCCTGGTTCCTCCATCCCTGCTCTGTCTTGGCTCAGGGTTTCAAGCCCAGCTCGGGGACGGTGCAGGAGCTGAACTTCCGCAGCAGCAAGAACGTCTGGGGGTACTTCAGCGTGGCAGCGGCTGGGGGGCTGCACGAGTTTGCTGATTCCCAGTTCGGGCACTGCTTCTCCTGGGGAGAGAACCGGGAGGAGGCCATCTCGTGAGTGTGGCAGGATGGGTTGGAGGGGGTGGTGTCCTCAGGAAGAGTCACAATCAGTGCATGAGCTGGAAAAAGTGGCTTTTATCCAAGAAACCCAGAACAGTGCCACTGTGCTGCCAGGGCTGTCCGGCCAAAGCCAGAGTTTTTAGGACTGTGGTGGTGCTATGGCCCCAGTTTATCAACCTGATCCTCAAGGACACATGGTAGTGATGTCCTGAGCATTGCCGAGTGCCTGGGAATGGCAGTGTCCATTCAGGAATTGAACAACATGTAGTGAGGCTGTCTTGGGTGTTTAAGTGTTTTATTAAGAGAATTCTGACTGTGGACCTGTTTCATCCAGGACTGTTTCATGACCAGGTTGGACAGGGCATTGAGCAAACTGGTCTAGTGGAAGATGTCCCTGCCCATGGTGGGGGGTGGAATGGGATGATCTTTAAGGTTCCTTCCAACTCAAACCATCCTGTGATTCTATTCTGTGAAGGTGCCCAGGGCTCGGAGCTCATCACCTCAGGAGCTCATCGTCCCAGTCCCTGTGGCTCCCCTGTTTCCTCTGCTGAAAGCCAAGCACTGTATTCTTGGTCATTAATGGAGGGTTTTGCTCCCCAAAGGAACATGGTGGTTGCCCTGAAGGAGCTGTCTATCCGTGGGGATTTCCGGACCACAGTGGAATATCTGATTAAGCTGCTGGAGACAGAGAGCTTCCAGAACAACAAGATACACACAGGCTGGCTGGACCATCTGATAGCCGAGAAAGTGCAGGTGGGGCACATCAGGGTCTCTGGGGTCACCACTCCCCTCCTGGTCTAGGACCCAAACCCTGTTATTTTTGCCCCCCCCCCCCAGGCAGAGAAGCCGGACACGATGCTGGGGCTTGTCTGTGGTGCCCTGAACGTGGCGGATGCTGCCTTCAGGACGTGCATGACCGACTTCCTGCACACGCTGGAGAGGTGTGGGGTGGGGACTGCCCGGAGGGGGGCACAGGGAGTGAATGGCATGGAATGGTCTGGGTTGGAAGTGACCTTAAAGACTATCTAGTTCCCATCTCCCTGCCATGGGCAGGGACACCTTCCACTAGACCAGGCTGCTCCAAGCCCTGCCCAACCTGCTCTGGAACACTTCCAGGGATGGGGCAGCCACAGTGGAGACCTGAGTGTTGCTCTCCTGGACCGTCTTCCTTCCATTTTTGCTGCAGAAGCTTTGCACATCTAGTGGCAGTGGCCCTGTGAGAGCCGGGGACAGGGATCTGCTGTGACTCACAGCTCTGGCTCCTTCGCTATCACTCTGTTTGGAGAGTGGAAAAGATTTCCCAAGGCTGGGAAAACAGCTTTCAAGGCAAACTGGCTTGGCTGATGCAGCTTGCTTTTGTTTTTGAATACCAAGGTTATTCCTCTGGCCTTGGAGGGTGCCCAGGGCTCTCCCACACACCTTATCCGAGTGTTTTCCTAGTGCTTGGCCTCCCTCCAGATCCGTTTGTACATAGTGCTCATGTGGGTCATTTAAAGCTGACACTTGTCCCCTCCAGTCACTGTTGTTCCCTCCCACAGCCAACTGGGAGCTTACATGCCCCAACAGCACCACTGCATCCCAATGCTTGGAGAGGCAAGGAATGCCATGGTGCCTGACCCCTCTGCTGTGTTCCAGGGGGCAGGTGCTGCCAGCAGCCTCCCTGCTGAACATCGTCGATGTGGAGCTCATCTACGAGGGTGTGAAGTACATCCTGCAGGTGAGGGCAGGGCTGTGCTCCCCCTGAACCGGCCACAGCATTTGCACAGGGACAGGGACCTGTTTCTGGCCTCAGGGACAAAGGTCCTTTAAAACAGTGCAGCGTAAAAACTGAAGTTAATAACCTCATAACCTTAATAACCTCATTTTAACTAGACAGTTTCATACACCCTGTTGCCCTAAGTTTATTAAAAGACTTCCTTTTCTTGCTTTTAAACCCAATTAGTTGAACTTCATGCAAAACTCCCTACTCACAATGAAAGCAGCAGGTGAGCCATGAGTTACACCAGCTCTGGGCTGTGAGCTAGACTAATTCCAGGCTGTGAATTGTACCAGCTCTGGGCTGTGAGTTAACCCAGCTCTGGGCTGTGAGTTAAACCAGCTCCTTGGTGCAGCCTGAGGAGGTTGCTGCCTCCTTCCCTCCTGGCACAGCCCCATCCCGTGGCACTGGCCCTTGCACGGAGTGCAGAGAGATGCTCCTCACTCTCTGCCACCCCCAGCAACCCCCAGCCTGACCCTTGTGGTGTTTTGAGGTTGCACTGAGGGGTCTCCCTGCCCGCAGGTCGCCCGCCAGTCGCTGACGACGTACGTGGTCATCATGAACCACACACACATCGAGATAGACGTGCACCGGCTCAACGACGGCGGGCTCCTGCTGTCCTACGACGGCTGCAGCTACACCACCTACATGAAGGAGGAGATCGACAGGTACCTCCCTCCTCACAGGGCCCCATCAACCATCCCCGCTGACCCACAGCTGGCTGGTGACACCTTTCCCTCTCCTTAAGGTACCGGATCACCATCGGCAACAAAACATGCACCTTCGAGAAGGAGAAGGACCCGACGGTGCTGCGCTCGCCGTCCGCGGGGAAGCTGCTGCAGTACATGGTGGAAGACGGTGGCCACGTGGACAAGGGGAAGGTTTTTGCAGAAATTGAGGTGAGTTTTGCAGAAAAGCTGGAGGAGCAGCATTCCTGCAGCGCTGGGGGATGGCAAAGGTGGAACCCACCCGCGCTGCCGCGATGCTCGTGGGATCTGCAGCCCAAGGGTGCTGCTGTCACGCTGACGGTCTCACCCCTCCCCGCCCAGGTGATGAAGATCATCATGACGCTGACGGTGGAGGAGGCCGGGCGAGTGCACTACATCAAGCGGCCGGGGGCGCTGCTGGAGGCCGGCTGTGTCATCGCTCGCCTCCAGCTCGATGATCCCACCAAAGTGAAGCCCGTGAGTCTGCGGGGGCCCTGCCACACTGCTGTCCCCTCCTGCCTGCTCCCAGCTGGCATCCTGGGAATGCTCCCTGCGGGACAAAGTGGAGGAGATGCCCTGACTGGGGTGGCACAGGGACGTGTCCCCGTGCCTCGGGGGGTCATGCCGTGTCCCTTAGCCAGTTGTGCTGGGGCTTAAGCACTGTTGCATGTGGATTGCTCTGTTTCAGTGTCCCACACGTGCTTACTGGGTGTGCAGAGGCTCACACGCACTAAAAATGTGCATCTAAAGCACTAAAATCTCCAGGTTTTCTGCACTTTTAGATTGATGAGGCACTGGCACAGCCATGAACCTGAATGTCAAGTGCTTCCTCTGAATCTAACACAAAGCAGACTGGAGGGGTCGTGCTGCTTCCTCTGGGGCAGCTGCAGCTCTTGGGGAGGGTCTGTCCCAGGTCAGCAAGGACAGGTCAGGCCACCTCCCTGTGCCCTCTCCAGGCACAGCCGTTCACAGGGGGGCTCCCAGCCCAGCAGACCCTCCCCATCACCGGCGAGAAGCAGCACCAAGTTCTCCGCAATGTGCTGGACAACCTCACCAACGTCATGAACGGGTACTGCCTGCCCGAGCCCTACTTCAAGGCCAAGGTGGGTGCCATGTGCCCGGTGTCCTGCCCTGCTGCCACGTGTTTGCCACGACGGCGAGCCCAGCAGTGCCGGTGGGAGCGGGCAGCACCAGCTTCTGCTCCCACAGGTGAAGGAATGGGTGGCACAGCTGATGACCACCCTGCGGGACCCCGCCCTGCCCCTCCTGGAGCTGCAGGAGATCATGACGAGCATTTCGGGAAGAATCCCACTGTCTGTGGAGAAGTCCATCCGGAAGGTGATGGCACAGTATGCCAGCAATATCACCTCGGTGCTCTGCCGCTTCCCCAGCCAGCAGGTGAGTGCCACAGAGGCTGCACCCAGCTCTGCCCCACTCCTTTTAACTGGAGCTTCTGCCTGAATTTGTGCTACCAAGATCTTAGGGGTGAGGGAAATATGTGTGTTTCTATGTGTATTTGTTTCTATCTGTATATTTGTTTCTATCTGTGTATTTGTTTTTATCTGTGTATTTGTTTCTATCTGTGTGTTTGTTTTGTATTTATTTGCCACTTAGCATTTTTCACTTTGGGAGAAAAAGACCAAGGGAAAGGCTCCAGGTGCAGCAGCCCCATCCCCAGGGAAGGGGTGAGCTGGTGGCCTTGTGCCCCTGAGCCCTCCCAGAGCCTGTCCCCTCTCCCCACAGATCGCCAATGTGCTGGACACCCACGCAGCCACGCTGCAGAGGAAGGCTGAGCGGGAGGTCTTCTTCATGAACACACAGAGCTTGGTGCAGCTGGTGCAGAGGTGAGCCCTGTGCTGTCTGTGACCCCCTGGTCCCTCCACCATGGCCACTTCCTTGTAGCACAGTGGGGTTTTTGGTCCTCAGGTACCGCAGTGGCATCCGGGGCTACATGAAGACAGTGGTGCTGGACCTGCTCAGGCGTTACCTGCAAGTAGAGACACAGTTCCAGCATGGTGAGGGCTCAGGGCTCTCTGGGTTAAGGCCTATGGGGCTCTGGGGGGGTGCAGGGCTCTCTGGGGGGCTGCAGGGCTCACCATGCCCTGCCCCACAGCTCACTATGACAAGTGTGTCATCAGCCTGCGGGAGAAGTGTAAACCCGACATGAACCCTGTGCTGGAGAGCATCTTCTCCCACGCCCAGGTGGCCAAGAAGAACCTGCTGGTGATCATGTTAATTGTGAGTACAGTCCAGGAGCAAAGGCTGGTGGCAGGGAAGAGCCTGTGTGCCAAGGCAGCTCTATATCGCTGCAGGATGGCCGCAGTTGTCACAGCCCTGTGCTTTCTCCTTGAAATACAGACACATGGGAAACAGCTTTTCTGCTCCTATGTTTAATGCATCCCAAGGTTTGGGGTTTGCATTCAAGTGTCCATTCCTACCTCATTATCCCTTTATTTTGTCCCTTTATTTTAATTATCTCCCCTCTGTTGTGTGGGTCACTTGGGTCAAAGAGCATCTTGCACCATTTTAGTGCCTTGGGTTTTATCCCCATTGCCTGTGTGGGGTTGGGTTTTGGGATGAAGCCATCCCGTGCAGGATGAAGGCATCGCATGAGAGTGTGGGGTGCAGGATAAAGCCATCCCATGTGATGCTGGGGTTTGGGATGAATCCATCCCAGATACCTGAGCCAAGCTGTGCTGGTGTGGCCTTGCAGGACCAGCTGTGTGGCCGTGACCCCACGCTGACAGACGAGCTGACGGCCATCCTGCACGAGCTGACACAGCTCAGCAAGACTGAGCACTCCAAAGTGGCACTGAGGGCCCGGCAGGTCAGTGAGCACCACGTGGTGCCATCCCAACCCTGTCCCCAGCCCTGTGCCCCACACTCCAGCTCCACCTCTCCCCTCACAGGTGCTCATTGCCTCTCACATGCCCTCGTATGAGCTGCGGCACAACCAGGTGGAGTCCATCTTCATCTCTGCCATCGACATGTATGGACACGAGTACTGCCCTGAGAACCTCAAGGTTGGGAATTGTGTGTTTTTCCAGAGGGAATTCAGGTGGCTTCGGGGAGGGGGTCTGGCTGCAAGTGGTTTAATCTTAAAAACAGCCAAAAAAGCACTGAGAGCCTTGCTGCAGTGGCTGTGTATAGCAGAGGAGAGGGTGCACTCCAGTGCTGCCAGTCTCCATCCCCTGTTCTGCACTGCGTTTGGCAGGGAACTGACATGTGGATCTATGTCTGGCTCTGTCTGTGACCCCATGGTGGGTTGGCTGTCCCAGGGCACCCCAGTGGCCAGTCCTGCTCACCCCTCATTGAGGGACCCATCTGGAACGTGCCTCCCCCATCCTGTGATGGAGCAAGGTGGTCCCACTTCATCCTTGCCCTAAATTCTGCTTTCTTCCCCCAGAAACTGATCCTGTCAGAAACCTCCATCTTTGATGTGCTTCCCGTCTTCTTCTACCACACCAACAGGGTGGTGCGCATGGCAGCACTGGAGGTGAGGGCTGAGGGGCTGCAGGGGGCACGGGGGACCTGGGGATGGCACAGGGGGGTGTGGGGGGAGCAAGGGCATGGTGGTACCTCCTGCATCCCCCTCAGGTGTATGTGCGGCGGGGCTACATCGCCTATGAGCTGAACAGCCTCCAGCACCGGCAGCTCTCGGATGGCACCTGCCTGGTGGAGTTCCAGTTCATGCTGCCCTCCTCCCACCCCAACAGGTACAGGGGGCCCGCTCCCCTGGGCATGGTTCTTTTTGCAAAGCTGTCGGGTTTGTACCATTCCCTCCATGTGAAGCACAGGGACCTTCAGCAGGAGTTGCTCACTGTGCTGTTCCACTACTGGTGGAGCAGAATGAGCTCTCTCCAGGCCAGGGTCCCATGTGGGACCTCCATGGTCCTGGTTGGACCCTGGAGAGGTGCCTCTCCCCATGGCTGATGGCTGCCTTGCTCCCCTGGCAGGATGGCTGTCCCCATCAGCATCTCCAACCCTGACCTGGCCCGGCACAGCACTGAGCTCTTCATGGACAGCGGCTTTTCCCCCCCAAGCCAGCGGATGGGAGTCATGGTGGCCTTCAGCAGATTTGAGGACTTCACAAGGTGGGGGTGCAGGGACATGCTTGGCTGGTTTCGTGCATTTTGGGTGCCACTGTTGTTGTTAGAGAGCAAAACAGGGTGGAAGAGCTGCAGCTGGGCGGTGCCTGAGGCAGCTCCAGTTCCCATCACAGCTGGAGGCTGGGTCTTCTCAGTAGGACAGTTACCTGGTGGGGACATGATGTGGCTTTTGGGGACATGTGGGACCTGGATAAAGCTTACATGGCCCAGGTTAAACATCTCTGCTCGTTACACAGCAGCACTCAGAGCTGTGTTTCATGAGCTGTGGGTTTGCCATGGGCTGGCAGAGCTGGCACACACCCTGGGCTGTCGTGCTGGTACCTGTGTCCCTGCCACAGTGGGCACCTGGTGCTGTCCTCTCAGGCAGGGGTGCACAATGTGCTGTGTGGTCACCCCATCCCTGCTGTTTGGGCAGGAACTTCGATGAAGTGATCTCCTGCTTTGCCAACTCTCCGTCGGAGAGCGGGATTATCAGCGAGGCACAAGCCACCACCTATGAAGAGGAGGATGCCAAGGTAGGCACAGTGCTGCTGCTGACCCCCCAGGTGGGGCTGGTCTGGCAGTGGTGCTGCTGGTTGGGGTTGACTGGTGGGTTTTGTTGCCAGAACATCCGAGAGGAGCCGATCCACATCCTCAACATCGCACTTTGCTCAGCTGACCATGTGGAAGATGAGAAGCTGGTGCCCATCTTCAGGGCCTTTGCCCAGTCCAAGGTTTGTCACTGGAGCTGGACCCCCTTTCTGCAGAGCCTTCAAGCTGGGGCACTGTACCCCATGGCACTAGCTCATCTCCACGGGGCGGGTCACCAAAATGATATAGCTTGGGTTTTGTTTGCTCCCTTGTTGGAGATGCTTATGCTCCCATGACTGGTGGAATCTTCTGTTTCTGTGTAGAAAAATATCCTCGTGGACTGTGGTCTCCGGAGAATCACATTCCTCATTGCCCAGCAGGTGAGTGCAACTGAGCCTCCAACATCTCTAAATACCTTATACAGCACTGCGGGACGGATGAACCCACTGTGCATCAGGAGCTGGGAATTAATTAATGAGTGATTCAATAGGTGATTTATCTCCTGTATCAGCCTTTATGTAGCTCATATCTCCAGTTCCTGCAGGGCCACTACATAGCTTTAAGCTGCCTTTAAAAGGCATCATAGAATCATTATAAAGTCAGAGCGATTTGTGTTGGAAAGGACCTTAATGCACACCCCATTCCACCCCAATGCTATGGGCAGGGATACCTTCCACTATCCCAGGTTGCTCCAAGCCCCATCCAGCCTGGCCTTGAACACGTCTACGGATGGGGCAGCCAGAGCTTCTCGTCAGGGCAACCTGTGCCAGGGTCTCCCCACCCTCACAGGGAAGAATTTCTTTCTAAAGTCTAATCCAATTAATTCCTCCTAGCCCTTTTCCCTTTGGGGAGTGAAGCCTGCAAGGTTTTTGACTTTGAATGAATCCACTGAAAATCAGAACAATCCTCTGCATGCCAGGACTATTCACGCTGTCCTCTCTCTCCCTTTTTTTCTAGAGAGAATTCCCAAAGTTTTTCACGTTCAGAGCCAGGGACGAGGTAGGAGCGGGTGGGAGTGGAGTCCCCGTGGTGCTGGCTCAGCACCAGCTCAGTGCTGGCTCATCGTGGGCTCACGGCCGTGCCGGGGCAGTTTGCAGAGGATCGGATCTACCGGCACCTGGAGCCGGCGCTCGCCTTCCAGCTGGAGCTGAGCCGCATGCGCAACTTCGACCTGACGGCCATTCCCTGTGCCAACCACAAGATGCACCTGTACCTGGGGGCTGCCAAGGTGCAGGCGGGCGCCGAGACCACCGACTACCGCTTCTTCATCCGCGCCATCGTGCGCCACTCCGACCTCATCACCAAGGCAAGGCGGTGCCGGGTGTCCCTGGTGGGCATGTTTCGGGTGCAGGGGTGGTCTGGGCACCACTGAGCTGCCTGGGCCACCACAGGAGGCCTCCTTCGAGTACCTGCAGAACGAGGGCGAGCGGCTGCTCCTGGAGGCCATGGATGAGCTGGAGGTGGCCTTCAACAACACCATCGTCCGCACCGACTGCAACCACATCTTCCTCAACTTCGTCCCGAACGTCATCATGGATCCCTCCAAGGTGTGTTTCTCAGGATTCTGCTTCCTGCTATTTGTGCGTTGCTGATCTGCAGATGGAGGTTCTGTCACCCCCTGCGCTCAGTACCACTGCAGGGATGAGCAGCCAACCCACAGCTGTTTTCCTCCCCCCAGTGGATGGAGGGCCATGGGGATGGGGAAGAGAGAAGGGGCTCTCCAAAGCAAATCCAAAATGGCTCTTTGGGGTTGAGATGCAGTAGGGCTGTTCCAGCCCTGGCATTGTGCACTTGCGGGCAGTGCTGTCCTTGGAGCCACCAACCCATCCATGTGCCATCCCATGGCCAGATCGAGGAGTCGGTGCGCTCCATGGTGATGCGCTACGGCAGCCGCCTCTGGAAGCTGCGGGTCCTGCAGGCTGAGGTGAAGATCAACATCCGCCTGACACCCACTGCCACCGCCATCCCCATCCGCCTCTTCCTGACCAACGAGTCCGGGTACTACCTGGACATCAGCCTCTACAAGGAAGTGAGGGATCCCAGCACTGGCAATGTGAGTAACCACAGCTCCAGCTGCAAGAACCCAGCCATAACTGCCTGAGCACTGCTGGCTGTGGCAGAGCTCTGGGGGGGCTTCTGCAAAACTCCTTGTGCATCTGCAGTGCTGGTCTGTCCAGAGCCCCCAGACTTCCAACAGCATTCCCAGGGCTGGTCTGGTTTCACTCCTGTCTGTCTGCATCCATTTGAGTTCCCCATGGTCATATTTTGCTCCAAAATGTTCTGAACTCCATCCAGTTGGACTCCTTGGGGTGATGCTGGTGCACGGTCAGACAGTTTTGGGTCTGGGAGGTGAAGGTTATGGTGTCACTGGTACTTGCAGCGCAGCAATGTAACACTGACCCGTCAATAGCAAAGAGTGGGGTGGAAAATCATGCTTGAGACACAGGCACAAGCACCTTGGCCAGGCAGAGCTCAGGAGTGCTCCAGCAGAAGACTCATCATGACACTGGGAGAAGGCAGCCAACGCTCTGCCCTTCTCCTCAGATCATGTTCCAGTCATATGGAGACAAGCAGGGGCCACAGCATGGAATGCTCATCAACACCCCCTACGTCACCAAGGACCTGCTCCAGGCCAAGCGGTTCCAGGCACAGTCCTTGGGCACCACCTACGTGTATGACTTCCCAGAGATGATCAGGCAGGTGAGTCTGGCTGAGCAGAATGAGCTCTGAATTATTGCATTTGTTCTTCAACCTCACCCTTCCTAAATATTCCCATCTGGGGAAAAGGCCCCTCTCCCCTGAGCTAGACAATGAGAAAAGGAAAAGAGCCTAAACCGCAACATTTTTGGTTATATGAAATATTTCTAAACCAATTCCAAGTTCTTGGAATTCCTGGCTCTCCCTGCCTGTGGCAAGGGTTGGAACTAGATGGTCTTCAAGGTCTCTTCCAAACCCAAGGAATTCAAGGATTTGATGATTCTTGCAACTTGCTGTGGTTGCACTCATGAAGGATGTGAACCAGGAGGCCCCATGCAAGGAGGGCTGCAGCACTGGGGGCCTCTGACACAGAGTTTTGCTCCTCGCGGTTCCAATCACCCCTCTGACACAGAGTTTTGCTCCTCCCAGGCCCAGACACCCCAGTTCCAGGCTGCTGCAGTAGTGTGCTTGTGCTGGGCAATATCCCAGGAGCTGCCTGGCCCCTGCACCAGCTCATCCCAAGCACTGTGTCTCTGCAGGCTCTCTTCAAATTGTGGGGCTCCTCAGACCGGTACCCCAAGGACATCCTGACTTACACTGAACTGGTGCTGGACTCACAGGGGCACCTCGTGCAGATGAACAGGGTCCCTGGAGGGAATGAGGTAGTGGGAGATGATTTGGGAATGGGGTGGGGGAAGCAGGTGGGAATGGCTGGTGGCTCAATCCATGTGTGTTTAAAGCTCGAGAGATGCTCCTCAAGCATCTTATCTGTTGGTTAATGCCACCTGCAGCTCAGCCCCATGTCTCTTGGACGTGGCACTCAGTGCTGTGGTCTAGTTGACAAGGTAGTGATTGGTCCAAGGTTGGACTCCATGATCTTGGAGGTCTTTTCCAACGTCAGTGATTCTGTGATTCTCTGGAGAATTCTGCACCTTGTGCTGTTTCGGGGTAGGTGGGAATGGTTGCTTTCAAAATGAAGCTGAAGACCCCTGAGTATCCCAAAGGCCGGGACATCGTGCTCATCTGCAACGACATCACACACAAGATCGGCTCCTTTGGGCCTGAGGAGGACCTGGTGTTCCTGAGGGCCTCGGAGCTGGCGCGGGCTGAGGGAATCCCCCGCATCTACATCGCTGCCAACAGTGGTGCCCGCATCGGCTTTGCCGAGGAGATCAAACAAATGTTCCAGGTGGCCTGGGTGGACCCTGCCGAGCCCTACAAGGTGTGTGGGCACCTCCGCCCCTGCAGCACAGAAAACAATGGAGGGCTTAGCTGGGGAAGGAAGGACCAGGGCTAAATTGGGACATCAAGCTGTGGGATCAGAATGGGGAGTGAGCCCACACCTGCACCCAGCACCACAGGGACGGTTCCTTCAACTCTCCCCAGATAAAGCTCTGTCCAGCCCTGGTCCCTCAGCCACTGGTGGTGCTCACTGGGGGCTCGGGGTGGTTTTGGAGAGGGGCCATGTCCCTCATGAGTGTGTGCATTGGGTGTTCTGCAACTCATCCTCCTGCTCTTCATTTTCAGGGGTTCAGGTATTTGTACCTGACTCCCCAGGACTACACAAGGATCAGCACCATGAACTCGGTGCGCTGTGAACACGTGGAGGAAGGTGGTGAGTCCAGGTGAGCCCTGGTATCCCCTGGGTTGCACAGAGACACCCCAAGCCCTGCCCTATATCCTGCCATGATGCATCTCCCAGCTCCTGGCTCAGCATCCTGACAGACACATTACACAGTTGCGTTCTTCCCTTCCTCCCACCCACACCATGGCTCTGCTTTCCCTGCAGGTATGTCCTCCTGGACATAATTGGGAAGGAAAATGGATTTGGGGTGGAAAACCTGAGAGCTGCAGGCACCATTGCTGGGGAGTCCTCCCGCGCCTACGATGAGATAGTGACCATCAGCATGGTACTGCTGGGGCCCCTCCCCTGCTCCTCCCCTCTCTCCTGCTCGTTTTCAAGGTGCCTCTGGAGGGGATAACAGGATGCAACAAGGATCAGACCCCTTCGGAGCATCCTTCTCCAGGTGTTTGTGATCCGTCCTGCACCCTCTGCCCCCAGTGACCCCACATGTCCTTGTGTGTGTGCCCAGGTGACCTGTCGTGCCATCGGAATCGGCGCCTACCTGGTGAGGCTGGGCCAGCGTGTCATCCAGGTGGAGAACTCTCACATCATCCTCACGGGTGTCACGGCTCTCAATAAGGTACTGAGTCCAGCTGTGTGTCCTCCATGGCACTGTCCCTCACACCGCTCCCTGTGCGGGCTCCTTCCCTGTCCCATGGGAAAAGGTGGCAGCTCCCTGCTCATCACCTCGTGGGACCTTGTCTGGAGGAGCTGCAGCTGTGCTGGTCTCACTGAACAGGGAGACCATGTCACCCCACAGCTTTGCAATGTTGTTTTAGGGGCCAGGGCATCATTCCTGGGGCAGGGTGGGATGGATGAGCTGCCTCAGGGACTGTTGGGTTCCAGCCCCAGGGGCAGGACCCATCTCTGGGCAAAATCACACTGGTTTGAGCTGATTTCAAACCTGCTGCACTAAACCGGTGCACTGAAGCAGGATCCCTTTGCTTTAACATCAACCTGTACAGAGGGGGAAATTCAGCCTCAGACCAGAGGCAAGGTGTCTGTGCAGAGGTGTGGATTAACAAACAGAGCAAGGGAGCAGCTCCTGTGGTGGCAGAGCCCCATCTGTTTCTGTTGGTAACTCTGTGCAGGTGTTGGGCCGGGAGGTTTACACCTCCAATAACCAGCTGGGAGGAGTGCAGATCATGCACAACAACGGTGTTTCCCATGTCACCGTCCCAGATGACTTTGAGGGGGTCTACACCATCCTGCAGTGGCTCTCGTACATACCCAAGGTAGGAAGGTGCTGCAGGGTGGTGATGTGGGGAGTGTTACCCCATACCCAGCTGATGACCTGCCCTTTGGGGTTTCCCTTGCAGGATAACCAGAGCCCTGTGCCCGTCACTGCCATAAGTGACCCTGTCGAAAGAGAAATTGATTTTATCCCTTCCAAAGTCCCCTACGACCCCAGGTGGATGCTGGCAGGGAGACCCCATCCAAGTAAGTGAGGACAGCCCAAGACCTTTGCAGCACTGCTCCCAAAAATAGCTTGCAGGTGCACCCCCTCTGTCCTGCTGCAGAAGGTGTTCTTTGCCATAGGTTGTGCACAGGGAGCCCTTCAGTGCTCACCCTTGCACCATTCCATGTTTTCCTGTGCTCCACAGGTCTCAAGGGGATCTGGCAGAGCGGCTTCTTCGACCAGGGCAGTTTCATGGAGATCATGAAGCCGTGGGCTCAGACAGTTGTGGTTGGCAGAGCGAGGTACTGCCGGGAGCAGGGGATGGAGCCTGGGGCAGGGAACCTGAACGTGTAGCCAGGCACACTAGAGTCCTGGCACTGCTCTTGGGATGGTGGAGGGGGAGCAGCTCTGTGGTGGGCCTGGGGTGCAGCATGGAGGGGAAGTGGCCTCTGCTGAGACCACCCTGCCTTGCTGCAGGCTGGGGGGTCTCCCTGTGGGTGTCATCGCTGTTGAGACCCGCACTGTGGAGGTGACGATCCCTGCGGACCCCGCCAACCTGGACTCGGAGGCAAAGGTGTGTGGGGAGACCTTAGTGAGGCCAAGCAGCACCTGAGAGGAGGCTGGAGGGGAGAGCAGGGAAAAAGCTTAGTGGAATTCTTTGGCATGTCTGGATTTTTCTTAATTCTGGTGAAATCAAGGGTGCTCAGTCAGTTTGTATCCTTTCAGCTATTTCACACCATGTGCTGCTGACCTACAGGGTGGTGTGCTGGGAAGAACTGGCACATTCTCAGAGCTGCTGCTCACTGTCTTTTCCAGATAATCCAGCAGGCTGGGCAGGTCTGGTTCCCAGACTCTGCCTTTAAAACAGCCCAGGTTATTCGGGACTTCAACCGGGAGCACCTCCCGCTGATGATCTTTGCCAACTGGAGAGGCTTCTCCAGCGGCATGAAAGGTATCCATGCTTGGTATGCCCAGATTCCCATGCTGTGACATACTGCCAGCACCCCTGCCATCCCACGGGGTCCTGGGCTGTCCTAGCCTACCAGGGTTCTGCCTACACCACTCTGGGATATGGGGTTGGGCTGGGGCATTGCAGGATCCAAGTCCCAGCGGTTGGCAGCTGCCTGCTGGGCTGGTTTTGGGGAGCTTGTTTGTATCTTCAATAGAGAAGGTGGCTTTGGGCAGCTGGAGGAGGCTGAGGCAGTGGCCTGGCCATGGCAGTGGTGTCACCCAGCCACTGACTCCCTTTGGCTCTCAGACATGTACGACCAAATGCTGAAGTTCGGTGCCCTGATCGTGGACAGCCTACGGGATTTCAGGCAGCCTGTGCTGGTCTACATCCCCCCTCACGCAGAGCTGAGGGGGGGCTCCTGGGTGGTCATCGACTCCACCATCAACCCCCTGCACGTGGAGCTCTACGCCGACAAGGAGAGCAGGTCAGCACCCCAAACACGTGGGTGTCCCCCACAGCCCCTGTGTGGGGAAGGGAGAGCTGGGGAATGGGGGCTGCAGAGCCACAGTCCCCTGGCAGGGACCTTCTGCCACTTGAGGTGTCTGGTTTTAACCCTTTCAAAGCCATCAGTGACAAGTTCCAAGGTTCTTGCAGAGCAGCGTGGCAGGTGTCATAGAATAATGGAAAGGTTTGGGATATCCCCAAGGTGTCTCCTTGGAATATCCTCCTGCCTCCAGCAAAGGCTGTGGGAGACTAAAACACAGTTCTGCAGTCAGGAGGCCTTTTCTCTAACCTGCACATTGGAGTGAGCTGTGAGTGGCAGGGTAGACAAGAATCCCACACTGGAAGCAAAATCCTTTTAGGTTTTCTCTCCCTAATCCTCAGAAAAGAGAGCTGCCTCTCTTCTCCCAGGATTTATTCTCCATGAAGAGCAGTCCCTGCTTTACCAAACTTTCCTTCCAGGGGAGGCATTTTGGAGCCTGGAGGAACAGTGGAGATTAAGTTCAGGAAGAAGGATTTGGTGAAGACCATGAGAAGGATTGATCCAGTCTATGCCAAGCTTGTTGAGCAGCTGGGTAAGGGGAGGGGATTTCAGGGCATTGGTGGTGGTAAATTAAAATATGAGGCATAAGCACTATGATGGCAACCACCAGGAAATCCTTTAGTGTTCCTCTGGGAGAATTCTTCATGGCTTTTCTGATACCATGCCTGGCAAGAGGCTATGGTGGTACTTTAGAACACCTGTATCTCCTAGAGCTGGGGCTGGGGTCCTCTCCCATGCTTTGAGATGAAGAATGGCAATGGCTATGCTGAATTGTACCCAATGCATTGGGTGGTCCTTGCCCTCATGTCCCTCCATCCTGCCACAACACAGTCCCACAGAGTCCTGCAAATGCCACCCCCCTTCTCTTGTGGCAGACACCAAACATGGTGTGACCCCTTCGTGGCCACAGCCTCTGTGGCTGGGCTCTGGTGTAACTGTGCCAAAGCAAAGGGACGTGGCACTCCGTTTCCCAGTGGGAGTGGCTGATGTGGCAGCACAGAGGGACCACAGATCACGCGGTGCCTGTGGATCCCACCGCTGGGACTGCTAAGCACAGTGTGTCCCCCAGGCAACCCCGAGCTGTCGGAGGCGCAGCGCAGGGAGCTGGAGAAGCAGCTGAGGGCGCGGGAGGAGCTGCTCCTGCCCGTGTACCACCAGGTGGCCGTGCGCTTCGCCGACCTGCACGACACCCCGGGACGCATGCAGGAGAAAGGAGTCATCACGGTGAGCTGGGAGGGCACCAGCCCAGAGGAAGGGCTCGGGGCAGGGATTTCTGCGGTAGCGGCACAAAGGCAGGAGGCAAATCCCCTCCCGAGGGCCTGCAGCTCCCAGACTGTTCCTGCCCCTGCACTGCCCTCTGCCCTCGATCCGGAGCTATGGGCGAGCACATCGGCTCCTCCTCCTCCTGCAAAGGCAAACCCGGCTGTGCCTGTTCCTGCAGGACATCCTGGAGTGGAGGAATGCCCGCTCCTTCCTCTACTGGCGGCTGCGGCGGCTGCTGCTGGAGCAAGGGGTGAAGGCGGAGGTGCTGAAGGCCAACAGTGAGCTCAGCCACATCCACATCCAGTCCATGCTGCGGCGCTGGTTCATGGAGACGGAGGGAGCTGAAAAGGTACCTCCCACCCCAAACTCCTGAGACACCCCCTGGGCATCCCAAGGGCTCTCACCTTGCAGGGCAGATGAGATACTTGGGTTCTTTGCATTTGAGCTGCTTTCAAACAACAGACATGTGTCACTGTGCCAGTCCTGTTCTTGCTGAGTCAGGAAATGATGACAAGCAAAGGAAACGTCTTTTACCTTAACTTTTCTCATTTTAAACAGTTTGCAAAGGTTTCATGAATTTCAGTTTCCAGACTGAACCTTTTACCCTGTGACTGGAACATGGGAGTGGGGGATTGTGCCACGCCATATGTGCAGCACTGGGAAGGAAATTCCTATTGCCTGGTTTTGAGGCCACAGGAGGAAGGGGGGGCTCAGGCTGTGCAGGCAGCAGGACCCCCTGCCCACTGTGCTGCTCTCCACAGGGCTACCTCTGGGACAACAACCAGGTGGTGGTGGAGTGGCTGGAGAAGCACATGCAGGAGGATGACAGCACCCAGTCAGTCATCAGGGAGAACATCAAGCACCTGAGGAGGGATTACATCCTCAAACACATCCGCAGGTGAGGGGCCACGGGAGCCGGGATGAGGAGGCTGATGCTGATTCCCGGGGTGGGAACAGCAGGGGGTGCAGAGGAGGTGGTTCTTCCTTCAGCCTCCCAGCCAGCTGCCCTCTCCCATCTGCCTTGCAGCTTGCTCCAGGCCAACCCCGAGGTGACCATGGACTGCATGGTGCAGATGGCCCAGCACATCACCGGTGCCCAGAAGGCCCAGGTGGCCCATCTCCTGTCCACAGTGGACACAGATGACCCCTCCTGAGCCAGGGCTGGTGCTGCCCAGGGCAATCCCCACAGGGCAGGAGGGGCACTGGGACGTGGTCTCACCTCCCCTCATGGGTCCTCTGCCCTGGAACTGAAGCCTTGGACTCTTCCTCACGTGCCTAAATAAAGGATGCCAGTGTTTGTATTTTAAGCCATGGAGATGGTCTTGCCATCCATGCAGAGGCCCCTCTGGCACGGGGGTGTTCACCAGAGGGGCAGCTTGGCAGAAGATAAACTTGTCCCAAGCCAAGCCTGGAGTCTGGACCTGGTGCAGAAGTTGGTTTTAATAAGAATCTAAAATCTTTTACTGTGTTTTAGTTGCAAAGCCTGGCCTTAATCTTTAAAACAAACACCAGGTCAGACACATGGTATAAGACTGGACAGAGCTGGAGGTTCAAACCTACTGACCCAGAGGCCACAGGGAACAGGACAAAGGAGCTGCCCAGGCACCAACACAAGGAAACGAACATCCTGTGAGCAGCAGCCTCAGCTGATGGTTTAGAAACTGGGAGGAGCAATTTGTCTTGTCCTTCCCCTTGTTGGAGGGCGAAGAGTAGATGAGACTGCGAGTAGCTGATGGCCAAAAAAGTCCTAAGTGAGCTCATCTGGGAGCTGTTGCAGTGGGAATGTGAAAGGATCCACCACTGACTGACCCAACTGTTCCTCTCACTCGTTTCATGTCCTTTCTTGCTCCTGTGGAGGATGGAGAAGAGGGAGGACACAGTTCCAGGTGCTCCTGGCCCAATGACCTGGTTCCTCCTCTGAAGCACAGGAGGGTAGAAGAGCTCACAGGGTGACTTGTCACCTGCCTGGACCTGTACCTTGCTTCTCAGGTGGCCTTTAATTGTCTTGGTCATGGAGACGACATTTGAACACGTGCTTTCCAGTGCCTCTGGCTGTGTCATTTCACCAGCACAGGGTTATCTTTGGCTCACAAAGGAGGAGCAGGATGGTGGTGGAAGGTGGGACACATTGTTAAGAGCAGTGCTGGTATTGTGGAGTGAAGGTGGACAGCTCCCTGGTCGTGCCTGGGCTGGGGGTCCCCCGGGATCTATGAGAGGTCTCCCTGTCCTGGGGCGGGAGTAGGAAGGACTTTGTGAGACACTTCCTGGTTTGAAAGGTGTCACTGCTGATCCTCATGTGCAGGAGCCAAACCAACGGCAATAAAATGGGCTCAGCTCCAGGGAAGGATTCCTGACCTCTGTGTCTTCTGTCCTTGTACAAACATGGTGGATCTGAGCAGGGGCTGGTGCCTCTGGCCCCTTCCTGTGGCACAGGACCTGTTTGGGTGTGGAGCAGCTCTGAGCATCCCTCCTGCCAGCCCCTGCCCCCACACCAGAGCTTGTTCAGGGATTTGGCTACAGAGGGTGTGAGGAACAGGGTGCACCAAATACCTGTAAACTCCTACTCTCCTTCAGGATTTGAGCCAAGGATACACCTATAGAACCGTGTCTGTAAAGGGAATGAATCCTGGGAAAGCCCAGCAGGGCAAGGGCTCCCTGCCACCAGAGCAGTTATCACCCAGCACATCCAGAGTGACCCAGGCTTAGTGCTAAGAAATATTTATTTAAAAAACAGACATCATAGATGACACCAGTCACAGCAAATGATCATCAATCACATTGTCCTTGAGCAATAAATTATGACGTGGAGCATCCTGCCCTTGGGAAGAGGTTTCCACGGATGGATGTGCTGGGGAGGATACAGGCACAGTTGTTTTCTATCCCCTGATCTTCACAGAAGGGACTTTCAAGAAAAAAGATGCCCACTGGGTCACTCCAGCATCCTGCACCCTCCGGGTTTAATCCATGGGTGGGAGTGGGAGAGAGGAGCCTGTGAGCACCTGGATACGACACTGGAAAATTCTATTAATGCACAGGAACAGACAAAACCCGACATATAAATATCACTGTGGTCACAGAGGTATAAGTGGACTAAATGCTAAATCCCAACTTACTTTCAGATGTTTCATCACATTTTTGCAGTATATGTTACCAAGAACAAAGCAGGGTTTGAAAGTTTTTAAAAAAGCTACATTAGAATTAGTTTTTCTTTGTTAATTAGGAAAGACAGACTATTACGAATGGTACAGTGACAATATTTGGTCTCTGAATTTTTTTAAAAAAGGAGTTTCACAGTATCAAAAGTGCTTATTAAAGTAATGTAGTGTAAAGACTGTGATAAGCTGGTTGTATTTTTGATGCTGAATAATTTAGTGGCTATAAACCAGGGTACTGCAGCATTATAAAACTTGAACAGTGCTCAATAATTTCTTTTCTCTTCATGACAATAAATATAAATAAATTTACAAATAGTAATACTGCCTAGCACAAGAATAGACAGAAGCACAATACACAAGACTATAAACAAATCTATTTCTTTTAAAAATCCTAAAAATAGGCATAATTCCTAAAATCTTCTAGCCAGTTTAATAGTTCAGTAGTACCACTTCCCTCAGGGGTGAGGACTTTGTTTTTAAATCTTGATACAGCAGTTGTTTGCTATGGGGTTGAGTTTTCCTCTTCAGTATTTTTGCTTCTTTTTTCCTACCTCAGAACAATAAATAACAACAGTTAAGTCAGAAAAGTGTTAGTGCTGCAAACGTCTCCAGGGACTGGGTGAGGTCTTTGTTCAACAGCAACAGGGATTTGGCAAATTAAGAGAAAATGATTCACCAGGTGCATGATGAACCATTCTGGGCTCCAACTCGGTGCTGACCAGCCTGTTGACTCTGTTGGTTTTTGTGAAGGTGGTGACCAGCCAGCTCCACCAGATCACGGCAGAGATTAAATATTTCTCTTAACTGGGTTACTTTTAGCTCAGTTCCATTCCAGTGAAAGTTCCTGCTGCCTGATGCCTTCCAGGTCCTTCTGGAAAACTGACCAGCCCCACAACACAAGTCTCTGCACCCCTTCCTCAGGGTTGCCACAGGTGAAAGTGGTTCTACCAGTCACAGTCTGATTTATTTTGGCCTCTCACGCTGTAAGTAGCCGACACATCCCAAGTGTCTGCAGGAGGAGCTCTCATTGCTTCCAGGTGTTGGGATCTGTGGAAGGGTCCAAAGCTCAGAGCAGAGGGATGGGTTTGTTGCCTTGGGGGGTCATGTACTGAGCAGCTGCCACGTTGTCCAGGGTGGTGTAGGTGGTGTAGAGGCCGGTGACCTGCAGGTCTGGGAAGGAGCGGTCGCTGCTGCTGGACACGGGCGTGAGGCCGGGGGTGCCCAGGTCACAGTCGGAGAGGTGCAGAGGGGATGTGCTGAAGGCACCCAGGGTGTCCAGGCTGAAGCTCTCATCCTTCATCTCCTCCCAGATGTTACCTGGAAAGGATTAAATCCCGATCACAGCAACACATCCCACACCCCTGGGAGCTGTGTGTAGGTCACCCTCTTCAAGGGTAACTAAAGGGCTTCACCCACTGCTCGAGGGTGGTACCACTATGGGGTAAGGGCAGCAAGTGTGTCTGTTCCCCACAAATCCTCTGGTTCCAGACCTTTCCAAGCAGCACCTATTTACTTGAGCTAACCACAGGCCCAGGGACCACACCAGGCATTGCCATAAGCCAGGGAAGTTCTCCTTGCACACAAGGGGAACACCAAGGCACAAGCACAGCCCTGGTTTCCCATGGGCAGTGAGATGTGGTGTCCCACATCCCTGCTTACATCTGCTGCAGTGCCTGCTCTGGAGCCAGGAAGGGGGATTGCTGTCCTACCTGGCACAGGACAAAATTCATCCTGGAAAGCCAAGGAAGTCACATGGCAGGGACCAACACCCAGCACCAGTTATCAGCTCAGTCCCACTCCACTCCAGAGGACCCTGGCTGGATGTTCAGTGACTACTCAACCACAGAACCCCCTCCCTGCCCTCCCCTCAGCCCTGTCCCTTACCTTGCAGTGCAAAGTCCATGATGCTGGGATCCAGGGCATCCACCTCCGTGCTCATGTCCGCCGGCACGCTGGGGAATTCCAGAGGGGCCCGTCCCAGGGGGTGGTGGGGCAGGGGGCTGTGGCTCATGTCGGGCAGGGTGTGCAGGGGAGGTGTCTGCGCGGGGGCAGGAGAGTTTGGGGCGATGCGAGCCTGGGTCTGGAGCTGGTGGTGCAGGGGCAGGGACTGCAGGGACAGTGTCATGATGGGCTGAGGCTGGAGCTGGGACACGGGGATCCGGCCCTGGGCTGTGGCCATGTGGCTCAGGGGGGGCACCTCGGGCTCTGCCTGCTTGCTGGGCCGCCTGCAGCTCTCGGGTCTGTCGGTGATCAGCTTGTCCAGCTCCTCTGCACAGGCAATGCCCATTCCAAAGGAGGAAAAAAGACAGTTTAATCCATTTGTTGAAGCAGGAATGGGCCGAAGTGTTTCACAGGTTCCACACATTTCTGCCATAAAACTGACCTGGCAGTGTCTGTCACCGGATGAGACACAGCACAGGCTGAGACTGTGCAAGGAGCAAAGGAGGGCCATCTACTTCCTCACCCTCAGCCCTTATCCAAGTTCACTTCCATGGTTACCCCTGACTGAGCTAAAGGAACGATCACGAGACTTACACAGAGCAACCAAACCGCCCCTGATGGCAGCTCACCCTCAGGTGCAGAACTAGATGCCTTCAGTAGGTCCCCTGCTCTCAGGGACACTCTGAATTCTGATTGTCTCTTAAATAACACTCATAAAAGTGATTCCTGACAGTTTCAGTGGCCCTTTAGCTTGTAAACAAATAAAACTAATTTATCACTGATTGTATGTTACTGATTTTGCAGCAAAAAACTCCATCTGATTTTGTCAACACTGAGCTCCTGAAAGCTTAAAAAACATGTTTCTTTATAAATAAGAATGAGAAAGGCTTAATAAAGGGAGGGTTTTGCAGAAGACCAGACAGGAAAATGTGACTCTATAATCAGTAACACTGGAGGCAGTGGGACCCTCAGGGAAGGCCATGGATGTTTGGGATGGGGCAGGGAGATAAAAGCCCTACCTGGGTTGGCCATGCTCCTGTGAATGGCAGCCAAGTCCTTCCTCTTCCACTTCTGCATCTCCTCCTCCATCTTGTCGATCTTGGCAGGGTTGAGGGCCCACAGACACCCTTTACGGGAGGTGCCGCTCAGCTTGTTCTCCACCTTCTCAAAGCACTTGTTCAGGGACAGGTTGTGGCGCACGGAGTTCTTCCAGCCATCCGGGGCTGTCTGAAAGTGCAGGGCGTGTTAGACTAACCAGCCATGGATTTGGGATGCTGCACTTCCCCCCTGGGGCTGCACAGGTACCTTGAAGTAGGGGAAGTGCTCCTTCATGAAGCTGTAGATCTCGCTCACGGGGAGGCTCCCGGTCTTGCTGTTCTTCAGAGCCATCGCGATCAAACAGCTGAGACAGGGAAAGACAGGGAAGAACTGAGCCATCATGGAATGGGTTGGGTTCAAAGGACCCTAAAGCTCATCTCATTCCGCTCCCCTGCCATGGGCAGGGACACCTTCCACTATCCCAGGTTGCTCCAAGCTCCCTCCAACCTGGACATTTCCAGGGATGGGGCAGCCACAGCTTCTCTGGGCAACCTGTGCCAGGGCCTCACCACCCTCACAGGGAACAATTTCTTCCTAACATCTCATCTAAATCTCCTCTCTTTGAGTTTAAAGCCATTGTCCCTTGTCCTGCCACTCCAGGCTTTCTCCTGGCCTAGCAACCTTGGGCCCACCTCTCCAATCACAAACAGCTGGCTGATCCTGGGATTTCTGTTCTCAAGGGCTCAGAAGTCACCTTGTGATCCTCAGATTTTACTCCTTTTGCTACTAGTCCACCCTTATGCTGATATCCAGAACTAGTTTGCTTGTTCACTCCTGGAGGGGCAGCTCCCACAGAACTCCTGGGTGGATGTTGGGATTTTGTTCCCTCAAAAGGAATCAAACGCTCCCGTGGCACCACCCCTGCAGTGTTACAGCCATCCCTGCTCTCCACTCACCTGTATGAGTAGATGGGCTTGGGATAATGCTTTGGATGCAGTTCCTGGGCAGAGTGAGGAGCCAGGCGTGGCTGGGAATAGTGTGGCTGTGTCCCATAGGATGTGTTGTAGATTCCTGCTGGGTTACACTGTGTGCAGGAGGAAAAGAAGGGAAATGCTGGATGCAAAGTGACTGTATGTACGTTCAGGGATATTTTACTGTGGGTTTTTTTTAAGGAGTTCTAGAAATGATCTTGGCAGGTACTTCAGGACAGACAAGACATACATGGCAGTACCTGTTGGGTGTTCTGGGCCAGGGCAAACACCTGCTGGGAATGAGGAGGAGGAGGAGGAGGAGGAAAGAGTTGTTGCTGCGTTTGTAAACCAGGAGACAGTTGCCCACCCACGGCGTAGGGGCTCATCTGCTGAGAGAGACACACCAGTCGTGGCACTCCTGGATTCCCAGCACCTTTTCCTAAGAGGTGGGGCAATAATGGGCCATCAAGGCCTGCTCTTACATTTGGTCCATGTGTTGAAATAGAATTGAGGCCCAGGATTCCCTGGGGAAGGCTGGCCTGGACATGGATCATTGCTCCAGGAGCTCCTGTCGAGTGCAGGGTGTTTGTCACATGACCTGGGTGGAGAGAGCAAAGGCAGGAATGTTCACATGGAAGTACTTCAGGAGGGAGAGCTGACACTGACGTTTAATGGATGCAGTTAAATACAGCCAGGCTCTGGGGTGGATAATCACACCTCTCTGCCTTTCCATCCCCACAGAACCCAGAGCATTTAACAGCTTGCAAAGGTCACATCAGCTGCTTCTAAAACTCGTTACACAGGGAGTGAAAGGTGTCAGCTGTGTAACAGTCCATGGAGAGGTTACAGACACTGTGTCTTACAAAAGAAAAACAATATATTCAGCACTGTCTTTACTCCAGGAGGATTTGTGCTCCAAGGCAGGTGGGATGATGCTGCAGGGAACAAGGGTGTTTACCTAAAGGATGTTCACAAAGGAAAGAAAGGAGTTCAGTGAATTCAGGCTGTAAATCTGCATGAAGCAAAGAGGGGTGATGTAAATCAGGTGCTCTCGGTTTTATCTGTGTTGAAACAAAGCAGAAGCACTAAATACCTAATTCCAAAGCTGTTGAAAACCTCTAAACCCCAAGTCTGAAATACCTTGGCTCGAGTTCACCCAACGAGGCACCAGCAACTGCACTGAGCAGAAATTCCCATGGGATCCAGGGATCTGCTGTCAGTGCTGGGGCTCTGCCTCTTGGAATGAAGGAAGGGGATCAACAGTGTCCTTATGAGAAGCCAACAGACTTCAGGTTCTTGGGCAGGAAGCAAAATGTAAAGCACTTAAAAGGAATCAGTTAAGGAGACTTTGAGAAAGAGGCAGGGGCAGGTTGTGGTGTTAAAGAGCAATTATTCCCAATCCCAACACTACCTGGCTGCTGGAGCATGGCATTCTGGGCCCCGAGGCTGAAATCCATCCTCCCACTGGCCATCTGCTGTAACCTGGGCACATCCACAGACGTCAGCCAGGACAGGGACTGCAGGTCCCCAGGGAGCTCATCCTCACTCAGCTGGGATGGGTCGGAAGCCAAGAGCCTGCAGAGCAGCAGGGAAGGTTATTGGGAGCAGGGATGGTGCTGCACTGCCCCTGGAAAGGGGGGAGATGGCTGAGATGCCACAGCTCATGTGGGTCAGTGGGAAAATGCATCAGGCTGGTTTCCCAGCTGGTTACTGATGCCCGTCACCTGATCCCATGCTCCTTTGTACAGCTGGAAACATTTTGGTGAAGAAAACTTCCCGTGGGGTATTTATAGGGGAAGAAGGCCCAGAAACCCAGAGAGAAACTGGCTAGAAGCAAGCCTAAAGCTGATTTGTTATTGTCACCTTTGTCAGAAATTTGCATTTGTTTAGCTTTGACATAGCTGAAATCTGTCAGGAATTTTAACCTGATAATTTTGTATTATCCCTGAAATCCAGTGGCCAACCAGCCTTGGAAGGACTTCTGTGCCCAGGTCCTGGGATTTACCCAGCTGCTGCATCCCATCAGTAGGGATGGATCAGCAGAGCTGCTGCATTACACAACTTTGCAGAATGAACCGGTGACCTCTTCCATTCAGATACATGAAGTTATTGACACTCAACAAAAAATTTTGAGGCAGTTTTTGACATCCTAAAGGCCCAGAATGAAGGGGGTGTGGCTGAACACCCCATAACCGCCAGAATGCCTTTGGCAACAAACACAAGGCACAGCAACGACAGGCTGCTTTTGGTTTAAAGCTCTGGTTTTGACACATTTTGCACCCTCCACCTCACCCATTCTGCTTTGCTTCTGGTAGAGCCCATGGTACAAAAGGGGTATATTGGAACATATTTACAGTACTCAAAAATTCCTGTGTGGTCCAAACTCCCGATAAAGTCACTAAAAGAACTATTGCAAGTGAAAGACTAAATTAATTTATTTATGTGGAACAGTATTATAGGAGTCATTGGTACCTCGAGGAGTAAAGCAGTAATTAGGACATGTCAGGAAGTTGTCATTAGACACCCAGAGTAAATACAAAGGGATTCACATTCAGGGAAACATCTTTATCTCTCAGAATAACATAATTTAGTTGGCTGTAGTTGATTTTGCTTTCAAAACCGAGGCTTTAAAGAGCTCTCAGAGCATATTAAAGCAGCTGCGTGGTGCTGATCTGTGTTTGTTGCCAAACGATGCTGCAGAAGCCTTAAATAAATCTGGTCTCTTGCTGAAGCATCTTTTATGTTTTACACGACTCTAAATCAGCTTAAAAGAACAAGGCAGAACTCCAGTGCCTGCCTGCCCTGGAGCTTTCAGCTCCTCCAGTCAGGAATTCCAGAAATACCTATCAAAGCTCCCTAAACTGTTATTTGGGAGATCTTTAAAGCAGAATGTGATTTGTTTGTAAAAGCAGAATGTGATTTGTTTGTAAAAAGATTTTGAAAAGAGGGAAAAAAATCAACACAGGACCAGGAGCCAAAACCTCAAACCCCAGCCAAAAAACCCATCTTCCAACCTCTCTGCCAGCCTGCCCCGTGTTCTTTCTCCTACTGTAGTTATCGGGCAATAATTAGCATTGCCATGGTTACCCTGTTCAGTTATTTTGTGAGGCCTGGGACTTAAATCCAGAAAAAGACCATCAGGTGACGGCTGTGCCGGCGGAGATTGGCTGGATTGGAAGAAAACAAGAGCATTAAATGATTTGAAAACTGGGCAGGCTCATGTCGTTTGCAACAGTTGGGCGCATTCAAGGGGAGCCGATAACCCATTGTGCGCCCAACGACCGCTGCCCGCGGCACGTGGCCCCCATTGTTTTGGAGATTCCTGCTTAATTGTTTCCCCCCACCTCCCCCCTCCTCCTTTTTCCAAACTTCCCATTAATCTGCCCGAGCGACGGCGGACACACAACTCCCCCCCGCTGCCATCTGGCACCCGGGCCCTGCCGGGGCTCCCGGGCACGGCAGAGCCGCAGCAGGTCTGGGGTCAGCGCCCACCGCACACTCCTCCTGTCCCGGGGGGCTCAGCCCCGGCTGGATGCTGGAAAACAAAGGCCTCTCCTCGCCCTCACCCTGGATGCACCAGCGCGGGGCTCTTCCGAGCAAGAGAAATACCCCTGCATCGGCTGGATGTCACGGGAAAGCTGGAATTACCACTGTGCCACCTGCCCGTGAGCACCAGCATCCTCACTGTCCTCTCACACAAACCCTGTGGATCCAATATCTTTGTGGATATCAATAAAAGTTGGTATCGCAGTCACTAGGTTCTATTTTATGCAGATACAAAAATGCAGAAATACATAATACCTAGACATGTGTGTCTTTTTCCAAGTCAAGGATCTTTTCCTTCTCTCATTCTCTTCCCTTCCCTTTCCCCTCTGAACACATCACAGTTGTTTGTATTTGAGTTTACAGGTTTTTTTAAAACCACCTCTGGCTGTTCACTTACACCTTTTTTTTTAATGGATTTGCTAGTTATCAGAATAACTTTCAATTAATAATGGGTAAAAGTATATGTAATCAGAATATAAAATATTGCATGGCATCCCTGGAGGGTCCCCTGGCAGGGAGTTGGAACTGGATGGTCTTTAAAGTCCCTTTGAACCCAAATAATTCTGTGACTCTGTGATTCCATGATTTGATGGTTCTGTGATTTGATGATTCTATGATTTCACATTTAAGGATTATTCTTCAGGCTGTCTTGAACACCAATATTGAATTTTCATGTATCTCAAAGAAGGTGAAGCTTCTAAAATATTCCCATATGAGGTGTTTTAAAAGCCCGGATATTCGGCAGCATAAACCAGCTTATCTCCCAGGACACAGACTCAATGTGTGTTGTGCTTTTGGTGAAAAATGCTAATTAACTGCAAAAAAAGAGAGCAGAGCACTGGAATACCCAACAGGAATACTGCAGGGTTCAATCTTTCCAGCCTCGAAAATTCCCTGTGCCAAGACACCTACAGATCCATGGGTACATACTGGAACACCGTGTGTGCTTTGCTTCTGTTTGCCTCCACCACCCTTTTAACCTCAGGTTGGAGGGTAAACTCCGGGAGAATAAACTCCAGGAGTCGGAGCTCCTGCCTCTGGCCGGGTGCTCAGAGCCCCTGGCACAATGGGGCACTGTGGTAAAGCAGCCACGGCCTTTCAGGGCATGTAAATGAGATAAATAGCGATGGGCTGTAATTAATTCACGATTCTGAGCCGTCCCCGGGTGCATTCCCGGGGAATGGGGCTCCTGGAACAGCCACGGACCTACCAAACCCCTCTGGAGGGGAGGTTACAGTCCCACAAACGTGTTGCAAACACGATGTTGTTTTTAAGGGTGTGGTGAAATTCTGCAACTCCACTTTTCCCCCTCTGATTTCAGCTCCCTGCAGAAAAGCCCCTCCTGCTTCTGTGCTTCTGTCCTAGAAAGGCACCTGCACTGAGAAGAATCCACAGGCTGCTGAGGATTTAATTCCCAGTTCTCTGTGAATCCAAGGATGCTGATCCAGGGATATTCCTGTGAAAAGGGCCTGGAGAGTGGTGGATGTGATACAGAAATGCTCTGTGCTAGTCATAGTTTCTGCTGTCTGCTCTAGGCTTATCTGCCCAAAATATTTATCTCTTATGGATAATGTTGGATGAGGAACAATATCCTTTGCAATGAAACCCCTTTCCAGATGTGACCCTTCCTACCTGCTGTCACAGAGAGACTGGGCTCCTGCACTGGTTGCACACCTGGCAAAGTTCCCCAGAGCCTTCAGCAGTACAAAATCCTCAGTTACAGGCACCTAAAGGTATCTTTACCTTTTTTTCTCCCCCATCAAGTGCATCCTGCTGGCACAACAGCTGGATAAATGGAATTAAATTAATTCCTGGCCTGACCTTGCAGGAATCTGAACCGACATCAGAGCTGAGTGTGAGTCTGTTCTCATGGATCTGACTTCCCCACCTTTCCTGAGCTGTTCCAGGGAGCTGGATCTGAGTTGGTTCATCACCACATGTGATGAACTGTTGGTTCATCAACCCCTGTCAGGTGAACTATCTACTTCCACATAGCAAATTCCATGGGAGGGTGACTGATCACTGGAGACTAAAAGGACCATCCCCTCAACAACCAAGAGTGTGGTGGCAACTCATCATCACCTCCATTCTAAACAAAGTCAGCCCAAAATATTGAGGGTGCATCTGGCATATTCAACTTCATCCACAGTTTTAAGTTGTCTGTCTCTCGCTCAACAGCCAATTTTTATTCCTATTTCCAGCACTGAGCTCTTTCCCTGTGCTTGGGCAATACAACAGTTCAACAATCAGGAGCAACTGGGGCAATAGATTCTTAATTACTGTTTGCTGTGGTTTATCCAGTGAGTGACAATTGAGCAGGAAGAGTCCTGAGAAAACCTCTTCTGAAAGTGGTGATGAGAAGCTGTTTTCCTTTGTCTGGGATCACACAAGGCCCTCAGAACAAGTACAGAGATTTCTCATATGTAAGACAAGGAAAATATTTGGGTTTTGACTCTTGAGTTGTGTCCAGGTGAGAAATGTTCTCTGTTTTATTTAAGGAGTCAACTTTGCCATATCCTTTTACTTCTCACTCTATCTACTCTGCTCCATTTACTTTCCTCCCTTCCTTTACTTTCCTCCTGATTTCCTCACCCCAGCTTCTGTTTTCCACCCTCAAAACCACCTGTCCTCTCCCTGTTTCTGCACCAGCTCCTCTCCTGCTTCAGCAGCAGGTCCCACGTCTGCCTTTGGCCTGCCATTCCTCTCTGAAGGCACAACACACATCCAGTCCCAAACCACCAGCCCATCCTTCTTCAAGATCCTTATTTCTGGCCTTGCTGGAAGTAAAAACAGAAATTAAACAGCTTTCCAGAGACAACCAGAAAGTCCCTCCTCACCTACAGCTCAAGAGACTTCGGATTATCGGAACCAAAACTAGTGACGAAAAAGCAAGTAATGTGATTAACCTGTCAGGTGTTGCTGTTCTTCTCTTGCACCATGGTTCAGAAGAGAATTCTCCAAAACCCTCCTGCAAAGGTACTGAGCAGCAACAGAGCAGGTACAGCTGTGCCCCTGGAGCCTTTTATGCATCTCAGCTCCGTGTTTCACAACCCTCATTACACCCTTTGCTCTGGGATGAAGGGAAAGTGAATTACAAGAGACCTCTGTGATTTCCTTAAGCCCAAGAGGAAGTTTGGAGAAATGGCACTGCTAAACTCCCAGCTACTCACTCCCTGCTGTGCTTTAACCACCCCCAGGTTGGGATTTGCCAAGATAGGATCTGCCTCTGAAATCTGTTTGTTTAAAAAAACCCAAACCAAACAAACCAAAACCCAAACCTGTGACTAATGTCAAAACAAGCTTCTCTTTGGTGCAAAAATGTGCTGAAGTACCAGGCATTACAGGAATGTTTTACATTCATTCCAGGAGGGTTGTCTTCCTGGGAAGGTACTTTTTCCTTGAACTTTGCTGTCTATTAGCACTGGAACCTTGTTGTTTATTCCAGTGTAAAGGGAATATAAACTACACTACCTGTTGCTGTGCAGTGTGGTAAGAACCATCTCAATTACTCACTGCCCTGGTGATGCAGCAGCTCTGCTGAGGCACATAGGAGATTTTGAAATGCATACAGTGAGCCTCAAAAATGCTGGAAAAGTCCAAATTCTCTTTCTCTTCCCCTGTTTTGAACATGAGGACAAGCTCCATTTCAGAGGTATGAGATGAAACCATTCTGCCCTCACTGGGGGCAAAGGAACCCGAGCTGTGCTGGGTCCCACCAGCCCTTCCCTCCTCTGCCTCCCCACGGGACAGTTTGAGAAGTAAAGCCCCAATTTTTATTCCTCCAGATTAGCACATTTCAGAGCTGCAGAGGAAACTTGCACTAATCCACTTAAATCAATCCACTTGGACTGATTCCTTGGAGGTTTCTCACATTTTTCTGAAAAAATGAAGCCACAACTGGGATGAAATTCCTGCAACACATCGAGCCATTATCTCGCTCCCTGCCAGACACACGGGGTGTCACAGCAATGGACAGTGATGTTTTCTTCAGGAACAATTATGGAGGGGTTAGTTATACATTTGTAACCTTTAGTGTGCAGCTGTGTCCTCTGTGCACACTCCCTGATGCCATCCACCTATCCATCCATCCATCCATCCATCCATCCATCCATCCATCCACATCCCTCTCACCATCCCTCCATAGCCTGAAGGTAAAACTTGCTCCCCAGAAGCCAAAGTGCAAAAGCAGCTGTGAGAGAACCCCTTAGCAGAGCTCAAATGTGCTCTGTGTGCCATAAAGATAAAAATTGCCACCTTTTCCATCACTGGAATGTGGCACTTCCGGAATTTTTGGAATATAGCGGCCCTGTGTTCGTACATCTAAGCCTCTTAATCTGATTTTACACTAAACTATGCAAGAATAAAGTAATTACAACAAAAATTTATCAGACTGTCTAATGAGCTAATGAATAGAGACCAATTATTTAAGAACCAAAGAGACAAATAAAATGAAGGACAATATAGTCTACTAATATGTCATATTATTAATGATTGATTAATACTTTTTGATCAAAAATATATCTATTTAAAACTTAATTCCTGTTTCATGTGTAAAAAGTGCATTGCAAGGCCTTCAAAATGCTACATAAGGCTTCTGTCAACTGGAAATATATAATAATATAAAAAATAGAAACATAGTCCTTCCACAAAATATTGAGCCGCAAAACACGAAATTAGTTTATCTGGTTGGTCTAGGGCTTCACATCCTAAGTAATGTTATTTCTTCAAATAGTATTAAATATTTTGGGTATCTCTTTCAAAATATAGACACCACATTTTTATAGATTGATGATTTCATTCCTTAAATTTGGGTTTCCACATATGCCAAATAATCCAAGGCAAAATACTCCTTGTCTCCCTTCTAATGGCCTGGGTTTCATGTCATGAATTCATTACATAGTATGTGATAAACCACACACAACTGTATGTCGCTGGGAACGGGATGGGCCCAGAGAAATATTTGCTGCATTTGAAAATGTTGATTTAGGATGACACTGAGCCTTTCTGTGGGGGAGAACTTTGGTCTGTGAGTGTTTTTCAGTCTTAGTCCAGGCCCGCCTGGGGCTTCTGTTGCTCGAGCTCTGCATATTAAACCTCACTCTGCACTGGCACCCCCACAGCACATCTTTTACTTCTCTCATTCTGGTCATTTATATTAAATCACATTTTAAAATCAGAATGATAGATTCCAGATTTCAGTTAAAAATATTGCCCAAATACCGCAGTGTTCAGGAGCTGGAGAACCTGGATTCCCAGAGAGCAGCCCATGGAAGACCCCAGGAACAGCCTTGAATTGGCTCCTATAATTTACACATCTCTGTGCAGAAACAACCACGAGCCACCACTGCACAGTAAACTTGGAGTAAAACTTTTGATTTAAAATTGAAATGTTGACACTAAAATGTGTTAAATTATTAATTATTATTAACAAGGATAAAGTGTTAAGGGTTAAAAAAATCCCTGAATGGGAATAAAATGGAATAATTAGAAGTATTTGTCACTACTGTGATGATGGAAATACTAAACGTGGGGGTATTTTCTGCAGGAAAGTAAGAGAGGCATTTGCTAGTATAAGGAATTACTTTGCACTGGCAGCCAGGCAGTGACAGTGCTATAAAAACAGGCAGCAGAGAAGATACAGTGACCCTGGAAAAATCATCCCTGTGCTGTTTTATATCCCACAGCTGCACTAGCAGAGGAGATATTTGCCTAAAATCATTTCACTGTGGTGCAAACACTCCCAGGACTCTGCTCAGCAGCCAAAAGCAGTTTAAGTCTCATCACTACTCTGAGCTACGTCAAATTTGCTACAGACGCTTTGGATGCACAGAATCCAAAGATCTGCTATAATCACAGACTTTTTAATCTCATTTATCCTAAAAAAAAAAAAATTTAAATCCCACAGTTTCCAACTGGAAGCAGAAGCTGCTGCAGACTGGGGGTGTTTAGGGTTTGGTTCCCTCCCTCTCCCGCGTTTCCTCCGGCACTCGCAGGAAAAGCCGGGGCTCCCCCGAGTCCAACTGTCCCATTGAAAGATTCCAAGTGAGACAGAAGAGTATTCTCAGCACAGCCCCAGCCTCCCACTCGCTAATTGGAGGCCAGTCCCCATTTTGTGGAGCCTTGATGCTCCCCCATGGAGAACTCGGGACTGTGGGTTCCAGCCCTGGACTGTGGTGACAGCAGGAGAGTAAACAGAGCTGATAGAATTTGACAGGTCTATTCTTTGCTTAAAATCATTCAGTCTAAAAGATTTGCTTTTACATAATCCAAAGTGTTTTCTCATGAAGTAGGACAAATACTGCTCTGCATTTATGGTGCAGTGCAGATTTTATGCATTTTTATCAGAATTGGCCACTATTAAACGAGGTCAAATAATTTATTTTAAAGCCGTGTTAAAAAAACCACAAGTGGGTTAAAAACTTTAGACAATTGGGATCTGTGAGTTCCAAATGTTTCACAGAGAATCCAAAGCAGTTTTTAAAAGCAGCTGATTTGTGAGTAAACGAAAATTGCAATTCCTTTACTGTAGTAAGAAAAATTCTATCTTTCTCCCCCAGAAAGACAGATTTTTCTGTGGCTATGACTGAAATAGTTCTCCCCATAAAAAGGGTCTTTGTTAAGGTGGTGAGTTCTGCAGGGCACTGAAGATGCAGACTTAAATCCAAGTCCCCAGCAGCCCCTCTCATCCACACCCTTCATTAAATCCTGAATAATTTCTTTACAAATATTTACGTAGCCAAGAAAAATGCCCAGAGCAAACAGTGCCTCCGTAAACAGCAAAACAGCTCCACAAACCTTTTTCCACAGAGGCTCCAGGGACTAGAACAAATCACTTGTTGAGCTGCAAGAGGCTGCGCTGCAGCGTTTGCATTTTGAATGGAGGGGGGCTGAGAGAAAAATACCTGCACCCAAGAAATGGGTACAAAGCCCCAAGGCTGGGAGGAGGGAGTCTCTCACTCCTTATTTTAAAGCAAGAAATTAATTTCTTTTTATTTTTTTTCCCCCTGGATCGTGTCCTGTATTTCTGTATTTCTTGGAGCTTTGCATCATGTGACAAGATGTAACCTAACATAACCCAGGGCTCTGTAACTCATGCAGAACTCTCCTATGACTCCTAACAATACTTTTTAAATGATAAATGGAAGCCTAGTGGCAAAGGTAAATTAAATTATGAAAGGCTCTTGGCAAATCCAGGTTTGTTCCCACCACTATTAAAAGACCTTTGACATATCAGTGCTTTGGAGGGCTACACAAGTACTTGTTTTAATTAAAATCTCTTCTAGTGCCTATTGCACTTATTGAGGCTGTCCACGGCTGCTCCATAACAATGCAAAAAGTGATCTGAAAGGGAACTTTTCAATAATTATTTAACAAGAATATCCTTCTCTGGCAAAGGTTGTGCAGGAGAAAGAGTTTAAAAGGGAGGTCAGCCCTCCTTTTAGGGCAGCCCTCCTTCAGCACCTCTTTGGAGGTGTGTTTATTAAATATAGGTTAGTATCAAAATCAGAGAATCATAGAATTACAGAAGGTTGGAAAAGACCTCCAAGATTGTCAAGTCCAACCTCCATCCAAATCCCACCCTGCCCACTGTACCACATTGTGAATCTTTCAAACAGGAATGCTTTTACATAAGGAATGCATTGTAACCAGTCATCAGCTTAGAAATCTTATTTTGAGTGGAGAAATAATGCAGATAATTTTTTAAAAGAAGAAGAAAAGTGGATTTCTACATGCTAAAGGGATTTTTGGGGGGAAATAAGGAGGAAACAACACGGGTTAGCAGGATGTGACAGTGCAGGGGTCGCTTTGGAAACAGAGAAGTGCCTCACCTGTACTCCTGGGAAGGGTGGTGGTTTTGCCCTGAGTTCCTAATGATTCCTGACATTATGGCCGGGATATCACTCTCTATCATCTCCTTGGGCAGCAGCAGGCAGGGTCAGCAGCAGTAGCTATCCAGCACTTCAGCAGCGGCGGGAGACACCGGGGCACGGCCCGGCCGGGGAGCGGCACCGCCACGTGCACTGGTGGTACTGGGAAAGGCAGGAGAACATCTCACGGGGGATAATCCCGGCTCAGAGCGGGACCGCCGAGGGAGGGACAGTCACGGGCAGGGGCTGTGGGTCCCGGGAGCACCGGGAGCAGGGAGCGCTCCCGCCTCGGGACCGCTCTTATCCCCCAGGCAGCAGCCGCCGCCGCCGCCGCGTTTTGGAAGCCCGAGCTGCGGGAGCTGCAGCGGTTCCGGCCCGCCCCGGCGATGGGGTGAACCGGGGAACCCCGGCCCCGCTGCCCGGGCGATGGAGCGATCCCGGGAGAATCCCAGCCCCGCTGCCTGGGGATGGAGAAAGTCCGGTGTTCTCTAGTCCCGCTGCCCCAGGGATGGGGTGAGCCAGGATTTCCCAACCCCTCTGCTCCGGGAATGAGGCGGGAGCCCGGGTGAACCTCAGCCCCGTTGCCCCAGGAACGAGGGAAACAGCGGGACCCCAGCCCCGCTGCTCCAGGAATGGAGGGGGATCCCAGGGGATCTCCAACCCCGCTGTCCCAGGGATGGAGTGAGCCGGGGGTCCCCGTCACCCCAGCCCCGGACATGGAGGGGGAACCCGGGGTTTCCCAGCCTCACTGACCCGAGGGTGGAGCGATCCCGGAGAACCCCATCCCACTGCCGGGGGATGGAAAGAGCCCGGGTGATCCCAGCCCCGCTGCCCCAGGGATGGAGGAGGATCCCGGGGCTCTTCAACCCCGTTGCCCGCGGGATAGAGCGATCCCGGGAGAACCCCATTCCGCTGCCCGGGGATGGAAGGAGCCCGGGTGATCCCAGCCCCGCTGCCCGGAGATGGAGAGAGCCCGAGGTTCCCCCTCCCCACCGCGCCGACCCCCCGCGCCCCGGGCCGGGCGCTGCCGCTGCTGCACGAACCTGCGGGCGGGGGGCCCGGCGGGGTCTGATCTCGGGCCCGGCGGGGTCTGATCTCGGGCCCGGCGGGGCCGCGCTCCGGCCCCGGTTTAAATTTCCCTCTCCGGAGCTGTCCAGCCCGAGCATGCGCGGCCCGGCCCGGGGTCAGCGCCGGGGCAGCGCGGGCAGGGCCGGCCCCGCGCCCGCCGCTCCCGCACCGCCCCCGCACCGCCCGGGAGGGGCCGGGATGGGGTGGGATGGGGTGGGCGGGCGTGTCGAGGGGGAGCAGGGCAAATAAACGGGAAAAACCCAACTAACCCAACTCCGGGTAACTTTGCGGAGGGACGAGGGGGAGGGACCCACCGGCTCAAACGGGCACCGGGCGGGAGGGGAGGGGGAGCCGATGCGCGGTGGGGCCAGTGCGCGGTGGGCGCTGCCCGATGGCCGAACTCGGTGGCCGTTGCCCGGTGCCCGTTTCGCGGTGCCCGGTGCTCTGTGCCCGATGTGCGGAGCCCAGTGCCCGCTACCCTGTGTCCGGTTCCCGGAGGCCGGTGCTCGGTGCCCGGTGCCTGGAGCCTGCTGCCCGGTACCCTGGGCCCTTTTCCCGGTGGCCGCAGCCCCGCTCGGCGCCGCGGGGAGCGGAGCGGAGGCAGCGCCCGGACGCGCCTCTCCCTTCCCGCCGCCGGTCCCGCTCCGGGATGGCCGCGGGAAGAGCCCGGGAGCCGCCGCAGCGGGAAGGGAGCCCGGACAGCCCGGGAGGCTGCACCGCCCGTTCTGCTGCCGCAGCGCTGACACTGGGAGGGTGGTGAGGCACCAGCACAGGTTGTCCAGAGAAGCTGTAGCTGCCCCATCCCTGGAAATGTCCAAGGCTGGTTGGTCGGAGCTTGGAGCAACCTGGGATAGTGGAAGGTGTCTCTGCCCGTGGCAGGGGGGTGGAACTGGAGGTTCCACTTTAAGTCCCTTCCACCACAAAGCACTCTGTGATTCCATGATTCTATGAAGGTGGCTCCCCATGGACCTGCAGCCATGGGGCGAGGGGCAGTTGCCCCACCAAGGGTGGGCAGAGGTGGAGGGGACACGGTCCTGCCCCTGGAAGGCACCCACAGAGCCCAGCGAGCCCAGGGGATGCGAGTGGGAGGGAGGGACCCAGGTTGGAGACTGAGGGTCTGGTAATGTGGGCACCTTTATTTAACTACACTTATACATAAAATAAACAAATAGTCCCCCTCTATTCAGCACTGGTGAAGCAACTCAAATCCTGGGGGCAGTTCTGGGCCCCTCATGACAGGACAGACATTGGGGATGTCTGTCAGTGTCCAGGGAAGGGAAAGGAGCTGGGGAAGGGTCTGGTGCCCCAGGAGCAGCTGAGGGAGCTGGGGGGCTCAGCCTGTAGAAGAGGAGGCTCAGGGGGGACCTTCTGGCTCTCTGCAACTCCCTGACCAGGAGAGGTTTGGGTTGGACATTAGGAGGAATTTCTTCACAGAAAGGGTCGTTGGGCATCAAAACAGGGACCAGCCTCCCCTGTTATGAAAATGGCTTTTATGTAGAAGCAGTTTGAGGTCAGTGATGACACCAGGTCATTTGGGCTCTGCATAGCAAAGCTTATATGTGGAAATACTTCCAATATCCTTGGATGATGAAACCCCAGAAGATTCATGATAAATGTATTTCCTTGTGTTTCACAGTTTACCACAGAGTATGGAGGGGAGGAAATGTGAAGACAGAGATCTTTCTTCTTCTGCTCTTAATGAGAATCTGTTCACTTTGATGAGCATCAAACCTCTCTCTGTTAATTGCTGTTGATAGAAGTGCAGATTAATCAATATTTCTATACATCAAGGCCTATACCAGGCACATCTGGAGAACTAAAACAAGAGGAAAAGTCTCTGTACTGCCAGAGCCTAAGGCACAGAGTTTGCACAGTTGCAACTGTTCCCTTAATTACAGAGTTATTAAAATGTCATCTTACAGTCATTATATCCTTACCTTATATCTTAAAAACCATTTTAAAAAATGCATTCCTGGAGCTGGATATTTGCAGGAAGGGTGAGGACAAAGCACACCATTTCTTTCAGCCTTCCTTGGAGCCTGTTCAGGCCATTGTGTGGAGCTTTTCGCCTGACTGGTTTCCTGTAGCAGAACATTCCATGCAGGATTCATTTCTCCAGGTGATTTGCATACCTCCTGCTTGGAAGGGCCACATCAGACCAGGTGAGGAGAAAGGGTGGCTCCTGCCTCGTTTGCTCACTGAGGGAGCTTAAACTGGAATGGGGAGGGATTAAGGGCTTAGTTCTCCAAACACTTGGAAGAGCACATGGCAAGTTGCAACAAGGAAAATTCCAGTAAATTGTTACAAAGAACATTTTCACAATGAGGTCCAACGCTGCAACGGGGCACAGGGGGGTGGTGAGTCCCTGCCCTTGGAGGCACACGGAACGGGACAAGACATTGCTCTGAGAAATTCATAGAATGGTTTGGATGGGAAGGACCTTAAAGCTCCTTTCATCCCACCTGCCATGGGCAGGGACACCTTCCACCAGCCCAGGGTGCTCAGAGCCAACTGCTCTGTGTCACATCAGCTCAGTTTGAATTCAAGTAAACTGCAGACTGATGACTGGATTTCCAGAGGTTGGCTGTAGCCGATTTTTCCTTGTTTTAGGTGTTTTCTCAGCAGTTACTGTTACTCTGGAGGCATTATGCTGTGCAGGAAAGTAATATCAGTGTGTTTTATCTTCTGATATACAGTAACTGGGTTCCTTTATGTGAATTTTAAAATGAGGGAACCCAAGATATGGACAATTGCTGGTTTTATTTATAGTCTTATTTAAGCTAAGGAATAGGGCAAGTTCACCTGCCACAACTGAAGTAATTTTTGCAGTGAATATTAGCAGAGAAATGTGTTTTAGGTACTTCTATTCATCCAATTTCTGTCAAATTTATTTGGTGACGTGCAAAATCACATGTAGCCTTTAAAATAACATAATGTTCAGCAATTAGTTTCTTCCTTTCTTTGGAGTAACTGCTTTGTAGCAAATAAATAACACAATAAAACCACACAGGTAAAATAGGGATTTGCTTTGTAAAGACAATAATTTTCTTGTGTGTGAATTTCTACAAAAATATTGTGAATTTCTATAGATTTTCATTTAAACTGTAGCAATTGAATTCATTTTGTTGCCAGCTGAGGTCATCATAAAACAAGTTTGGTTTATTTTCCAAGCTCTCCAGTTTGCTTTAGGAGACAAGTGGAAAAAAAACCAAGCAAGGGAGAGTTGAGGAACCCTCAAAAGCAGAGATTTACGAGAACTCTATGAAGACTTTGGTAACCTCTATGTAGCCAGGCTGAAAAATCAAAATATTTCCCCCACCTCTGACCAGTTTGGACTGGGACTGGTGTCTGTGGTGAACCCAGAATGGCTGAAAAGCAGCTTCATGTTTACTCATCATCTTTTTCTGTGAAGGGACATTGGTGTGTCCTCACTTCGATCTTCCTGCTCCTCACTTGGCTTTTTATCTGATTATACTTTTCATCCTTCTTTGCCTGAGGACCTAAAATATGTGAAGAAAATAATGATGTGAACTCAGATCACTACACCCTGTTTGGTGAAATGTGGTGATTTTAAAGCATTTAGTGCTCTGTAAAAAGGAAGAATTTCCTTGCACATTTCAAGCCAGCTTTGTTTGATGTGAAAGAGAGGATTCTTTAGCTCCTCCTTTATTTACCCAGTGCCTTTACAATTCAGCCCTTCAGTCCCCTCCTTACAAAATATTCTATTTACACTTTAAACTGCAACTTCATCCCGCAGATTCTCAGTCCCTGATGAAGATGGGAATCGTGTTGTACTTCACCCCCCTCCCAGTGCCCAAATCTGGGGTTGTTTTCTCTCCCTCAGAAATAAAAAGCAGCTATTTCAGTTCCCCACGGGCTCTTTTCCCAGGGCATTCATATCGGAATGAAACCAATGTGCAAGTGGATTCTGGCCAAGCCATTTGAAACCCAGGAAACTTTACAAGCTTCCCCCTTTTATCCCCTTGGAAAAGCCCCGACCGTTTGTTTTATTCCAGGATACTGTATCGTAACAAATTATACTTAAAAATCATTTGGTGTGAAATTGCAGATTAATCCCACCGGGCCGGGGGCTCAGCCCTGTCTGGCCACTCGGGAGCACACAGATGGTGGCTCTGAGAGGGACAAAAGGCAGAGGCACTGATTACATGCATGGATGTAACGGACAAAAAGCCCTTCCCCATGGAGAAGGTGAGGAAAAACACACCGGAGGTCCCAGTGCCTGCTTTGGGCAGGGAAACTGCATTTTAAACTGTTGAAAATGTGGCACAAACAAAGGGGAAACCTGTTTTTACTCCCTTTAAAATCCCTTTTTTACTTCCTAAGGCAGTTGCGACTTTTCTTATTTTTTCTTGTTGTTGTTTTGTTTTATTGCTTCTTTAGGCAGCAAACACCAACAAATGGTGATTCCTTTTGCAGTCTGGCAGCTTCCCTCACTGCCCTGTTCCTAAAACAGTGCCTGCTGTTCTGTATTCCACGGGGACACAGTTGTCCTGCTTGCTGGGAACTGCTGAAAGTCTGGCCTGGAAGAAATGAATCTTCATCCTCATGAAGATGATGTTGTTGGAGTTAAAACTGCCATCTGACCCCCTCACTGATTTCAAGGTGAAATTGTTCACACTTAGGAACAAAATCCATCGTGCTGCGTGTTCCTTGTGGGAATTCAGGTGTGTGAGTACAGTGCCCAGTCTCTGGAATGTCCAAAGCCAGATTGGAATGGGCTTGGAGCAACCTGGGAGAGTGGAAGGTGTCCCTGCCCATGGCAGGGGCTGGCACTGGATGAGCTTTAGGTCCCTTCCAACCCAAACCCTTCTGTGATTTGCCAAATGCCTGGAAACTTGACCTGTGGCTCCTAATTGCCCCTGTAACAGAAATCTTGCAGAGCCAGAACTGTGTGTGCTTTAAGAGCTGGCAGAGCCCCCAGACCAACCCACCAAGGCAGAATCTGACAATACCTACAGAACCTGACAATATATTTATAATTTAGCCACTTAAACCTAAGCTTAGCACAGTTTTATCTTTGTGAGTGAACTACGAGAATATTTTGCCTTGATATTTGTCTATTTTGGGGCAAGACACAGTTTATGGATGATATAATTGTGCACTGCAGTTATTATATGCAATAATATGAAGGAAGTGTTGTGACAGGAGAATTCTGGTTGGCTGGTGTGTTTTCCACCACTTCAAATGTCCAACAGAATTGTTTTTGTCACAGGCTGTCAGGAGATTTCAACCCTCAAAATGTCATTAATGAGAAAGTGATCTCTGAGAAATGTAGTTTTAGCGTATTTTTACATAGCCTCCAGCAAAATAGTCACTTTTAGAAATACAGGGCTTAGTACAAGATTGTAGAAGTCAGAAAAAATTCCTTCCTTGAACCATGCTGTTGTCTGTAGATATTGTGCTGTGTGTGACAATTAGGAGCAGCATGTGCAGGAGACAATATTCCCTTAAGACAGGAAGGGGTAAAAGGTTGTAATAAAAACTTATTGTCCCCCTGAATTTTTAATGGTCTAATTATTAATTTCATTATTAATTCAATGTCCTAAATTTCGACAATGAAATGAGAACAAATCCTTGTACTATGTCAACACAGTATTAAGGCTTTGATTTTGCATTTTGGGGGTGAAATAAATAAATTCTTTGAAAATGATAATTTTTTTTTCAAATATGGGGGGAAATCAATATGCTATTGGCTGATGGATATATTTTATAATCTAGCTTGTCATTGAAAGAGGCAACTTGAGCCACAGAGCACAGAAAATTGTCACTTTTGGTCTCTTTATTGCTCTTTTGTAGTCCATGGTTTATTTACAGCTGAAGAACTGTACAGAGAATCCTGTGTAGGTCTCACCTATTTTTTCACCATAGTAATGAGTTTTTCCTCAATTAATATTCCTCATTTTGTCAGCAGATTCCCATGGATTGCATAGTGCAGATAATGGCAGTGAATGCTTTTATCAACATGTGTGCTCACATAAAAATTCTCCTCTTCACAGATGAAAAGTGAGGAAAGAAAAAAAAAGGAGATTTTAGAGCTAATTGTTTTCAGTGAATATACAACCTTTTTGTTGCAGAAGCAATGAATGTTGACTAATTACAGAAGTATTTTGGGAAATTCTTATTCTTAGTATTCTAATTATTATTTGCAGAACTTGAATCTCCTTGATCACATCAGGCTTATTAACCAGGACTAGAGACACTAAAATAAAACATTCCTCAAGGTTGCTGGAGAAAAGCCTTAAAAAAACCACACAATTTTTTCTTTGCTTCTATTTCTGCCATTTTTTCAGTGTATACACAGACATATTTTATCTCAAATAAACAATAACACTCATAGGGTGTCAGGGTAATACTTGAAAGTGTAAAGTCCAAATTCAGTGTGATAAAGAGCTTTCAGAATCCATGACAATAGGATTGATTTCCATTTTCTTCCTGGCTTCTGTGAATCTTGGTTGAATATATAACTAGTTATACACATATATCATCCCTCATAAAGCAAATTCACTTTCCTGCCAGTCATTCACGTGTTAGGTGATTCCTGGTTTTAAGGACTTGCATAACTACAACTTCCCAGGTGGAAGGATCCTGCAGGAGCCAGCACTGCTCATTCCTTTGGAGTCAGTGGGACCGACCACATGAGCAAAGAGAAGAATGTGTGTATTTTTCTAAGGCTCTAAGATCCTTCTCTTAATAAGGCCATCATCAAATTAACATAATCAAGAAGTCGTCAGTTCTTTTATGAACAGCTTCTCTGGCAGGTTCCTGCTCCCTCAGCATCTCTGCTCTGAACAATATCACAATGTGGTGAATATTGTTTCATGCTTCCACAACACACAAGTCTAATTAAACCATTTCTGCACCTCCCCTGCCCATAACTCTTCATTTCAGTAATTAGAAGACACCCCAGTACGGACACGCTGTTTCATCAGCTTTTAGGCTCCGAGACTTAAAACTAACATTTTCAAAAGCATTTCATGGTTTGAAAGAATGGTCAATTAACCTTGGGTTTCCTGTGGGGAACCCTGCAAAGAACTGTCAACAGTTCAGTTTAGAGAGATTTGTCCAGTGACCTACAAGGCCACGAAGTTCACGAATGCATGTACCAGTGTCATCATAGATTTGTTCCCTGGGTTACTGTCACAAGGGAAGGAACTGATTGTTTGGGGGTTCCTTCTACAGTAAAAAGTGACCGACGGGTGACGGGACCCCGGAGCTGCTCCCGGGCAAAACCGGAGCCACTCAACAGGAAAAACCTCTGGTATCTCCCAGATGAATTATGTGTCTCTTTCTCTTCCTCCCATAAGGTTCTTTCTTTTTTTTCAGGAAGGGGCCAGGGCGAGTCCATGGACTGCCTGCTGAGTTTCTTTGTATTTGGAATTCCCTCCAAACGGCAGCGTAAGATAAACGTCTGATTATTGCAGTGCTGACAGTCTTCAGATTTAAGTGATAGCAACATCTCGCTCTTTATACCAAATTAAGGGCATTCTGTGGAGCAGTAGGAGTTGATTCAGGGATGCACCTGCTGAAGGAAGTCAACAAACCCATTCTGAGCCCTTCTGGAGAGATGACACCGTTGAGCTGCACAGAGCTGATTCTATTGTGACATCTAAAAGAAACCAGAAATCTCCTACTGGCCACTGAGGGCCAAAAAAATCTCTGGTTTCATGAGGGAGGCAGAACTAGCCACAGATAACATTATCTTCCATGTGGGATCTGATAAACAGAAATTAAAATCTAGCAGGTGGCACTTGGCTTTGCTTTTCCTTCAGCGCTCTATAAATACAGGATTTTATTGCCATTTCACAAGCTGCATGGAGAAGTGATTTTATTTTCTTCTATTAAGCATCAGAATGTTCTCCCTGGCCAACCTGGCAGATCAAATTTTGAGGTATTTGTTCTTATCTTTACTGGTGACCAGTTGTTTTCTCAACACTTCTCTATGCTTGACTCTGAATGCCCTTCTGTGTGCTCAGCCTTTAATTTAAAATATCAGAAAAATCTGGATTATGGCACTGTGCCCTCAGATGAAACAGGAATAATTCAGTGTCATATGAACATGGAGCTTCTACATTAAATCAGGTTTTCCTGGCTTTTGTCACACCCATAACACTTTCACAAGTGTCAGGTTTGTTGCTTCACAATTGTAACTGTCTCTAGTGAAGTTTAAACCCCTCAGGTGATCCTATGTAATGCTCCAAACTTAAAATTTTAAGATGTGAAATAATCAGGAGGCTTTTCTTAAACACATTTGTACTTGTAGAATCATGGAATGGTTTGGGTTGGGAGGGATCTTACAGCTCATCCAGTCCGCTCCCTGCCATGGGCAGGGACACATTCCACTAGACCAGGTTGCTCCAAGCCCTGTCCAACTTGGCCTTGGGCACTTCCAGGAATGGGACATTGTACTTTACACCTGATTTCCCACCAGGGACACTCAGCTCTGCACCCCAAGAGCAGTTTCTGTACTGGGTGCAGGTAACACCTGCTGCAAATAAAGAATTCTCCAAAATCTCAGTGTTTCTGTTTTCCCAAGTGCTGCACGAGCTGAGCTGGATATCCTTCAGATTGGAGGAAATAGAGACATCTTTATATGAATTTCTTGAAACTGGACCGTATCTAAGGATTTTAATTGAAATCTGTGCCCTGTTGTGAGTTTTACACCAATGCAGAGTTGTGGCTCAGGCCCCAAAGATCTTCCTCCCTACGGTGATTCCCACCTGAGCACATCCATTGGGCCAAGTCAAGAAGGTTTTCACCCAGACCTGAGGTGAGGTGAGTCTTTCAGAGCTTTCAACCATGAGAAGACACTGGGGGAAGGGAATAACATTGATCCTTTGTATTGCCAGCAACCCTAGGTTGTATTTTAGCAATGACGTGTTTTATGGGCCATTCATTAAGAGTTGGACTCCATGATATATATGGGTCCCTTCCAGCTGAGAATATTCTACGATTCTGTGGTTCTGTGATTCTGTTTGTTGTTCTAATGTGGCCACAGAGTCCCCTCATGAGGTTCTTGGTGTGCAGGAAGGGAAGGATGAATAAAAATAACGTGTCTCGTTTATAAATTTACCCATTATTTCCTAACAAAACTTGCTGGGGAGAGGCTGACCTGCTCTTTCTGCACTCAGAAGTCCCAGAGCACAGATTTAAAATGCAAAGCCTGGCTTTGCAGGCCGGGATGTGCCGGGGGGGAGGGGAGCAGGGGATGAGGAGCTGAGGGCGGCGCGTTGCACGAGCAGCGTTAGACATTGAGAAAGATATCATTAGATTAAAAAGGTGTCTCCAGAGAGAGACAAAGGGCCAGCCAGGGCCTGGCGTGTCAGCATTGCCCAACACGAGCCTCAGAGTCATTGCTGGTGACAACAGCTGCTCAGGGAAAGGCTTTCCTGGGAGACATCCCCATCCCACCAGGGCCCAGTGTGTGAACACACACGGGCTGTCATTCCAGCAGAGTAAACAGGCAACAGGCTCCACACCTCCCTCTCCTCAGGATTAATTACTCATGGGAAGTGACAGCTACTGTCTAGTGCCTCCAAGTTGTCGCCCATTCATGTTTCCTCAAGGACAAATGGCTTCATTTCTGAATTTGTCTGACTGTCCCATCACAGTTTTGAAAGGAAGAGATGATCAATTTTTCCTGGTTTTATTGCTGAGGCTTAACTGGAAGAGATCAATTTATCATTCATAATGTCTCTCATAACAGCTTGTTTTCTTGCTACATTCAAATTATTTTTCCTGGGTTTATTTTTCGTATGGAAAATAAAAGTTAAGGCTCTTTGCTACAATTTTTGGAGCATTTCCAAAGGAAAATATTGGTCCTGCTAAACTCCTGAAAACTGGCACTGGAATGAAGTTGGGCACTTCTTTTTCTAGTTTTCTTGTGACCTTGTCAAATAGGTTTAACCTTTATGGATTATATATTTTGTTTATAATGGGCAGTTTAATGGATGGATTAAAATATAGGGGTATGTACCAGGAAAAAAAAAAAAAAAGAATCTGTTGGGGTTATTCATGTGCTTTTGGATTTGATTTCCTTCCTACTTCCTTATTTAATAACTAGGTTCCTTAAGACTCCTTAAGCTTGAATGACCCATGTTTTGTTGCCGGGTCTATTCCACTGACCCCTGGCAAGACCCCTGCCCCAGTTCGTCCATCAGACAAAAATGAATCTATTCCAGGAGCTCTCAGTTCCCATTAGCTCTAATTGAGCCTGACAGTTGGAGACAGGCCTCATTATTTTTAATTGGGCCCTATAGTTCTAGAGTGAAATTAAACACAATTTAATGCAGATAGCTCATCTCCCTCACTATGACACAGTCAAATTGTATTTTAAGTTTAATGAAACAACAGGGTTTGTTTCCAGGCTTTGCTTTTGCAGAGTGTTACTGCTTTGAGCTCTGTGTTATTTCCAACTTGCCTGGTGTGAGGACATGGATGTTAATTAGGATCTGACCTGGGTGTGCACCTGGAGGACCCTTTCACTCCACTTTTATACCAAAAGTGCTGTGCAGGCACAGGGTGGTGGTGAACAACTCTGGAAGAAGCTCAGACTGTCTGTGAGAGGTTCATATGCCCTGGACATCACAGATTTGCACTGATGTCATGCAAATATAAGAAACTCCTGAAAGTTTTCCCAAATCTCTGTGGGAAGTTTTATTCAAAAATTAAAAATGAAGACACCTCTACACTTCAACAAGGGTATTTTTAATGCTTTATTCAGAGCTTCTGGGCTTTTTCCTGTTATGAAGGAACATTTTTGTCACTATTGGGTGGTGCTTTTCTGTGAAGACACCCATGAATAGAGAAGGACTTGAACCATCCTGTTGCTCTAAGTATTATAAATGATCCTGTATTGGATTTTCATTGGGAAGGAACATCCCAGTCCCTGTTGATGAAGGGACAGGTCTCACCATCCTCACTGTGGTGATTTTTCAGCCACACAGGAGTTTGTAAAATCATTTCCTGAGCTCTTCCTTCGCAGCATTTAGTTAGTCAGCTGTGGGTTATGAGACCAAGTCAATTTTTATTGAATCTTGAACTTTGCCAGAGTTATCAGAGTTAATCCATCACAATACTTCTCTTTGGAATCCATCACGATACTTCTCTTTGGAATAAAGATTGTGGAACCAAGTCTAATTACAGAAGACTTTTATTAAATATTGAATTTTCCTTTGCAAGTTTCCCTTTATACAGGTGAAGTTACAGGCACACATTTCAGAGGACATTTCCTTTATTATATTTGCATTTCCTATAGCTTCCTCTTCAGCTTTGCTTGAAGGTCAAATAAAGAAACTACAGCACTTCTCTCATGAGATTTAACACATTGGATTGGACATTTTTTCACAAATGTGTCTTTAAGAATCCAAGACAAGAATCCTTCAGTTTGGAACAGCAGGATCTCTCCCTTTCAGAAGAGTTTAGGTAGCTTTCTTTAATAATTATATACTTTGTGTTTAATTAGCAGGTACTTGATCATGGGAATTCTATGACATCAAGCCTGGAGGCTGTGATTGTCCTGGAGAAAACCAGCAAGGATTACCCAATGTTTGTACAGGCACTGCACCTTTCCAGCTGCTCCGCTTGGCCTCCTTCCCAGAGCAAGGGTCAGTTATTCCTCAGTTCTCCAGGCTGCCTCTGAAGGCTCTTCTGAAGCAAATCACACCTGGAGAACAACACCTGGAAGAGCTGACTGTTATACTGTGCTGGAACTCCAGTTTTCCTCTCAGCGTTGCTTTTTCTGGACACAAGTACCATCACCTTCTACTGGAAGGTGGCCCTGCCCATGGCAGAGGTGGAATGAAATGATCTTTATGGTCCCCTCCAACCCAAACCATCCTGACATTCCATGATCACAGATGAAAGGTCTGTTCTACCTTCATTCTTCCTGTGGGGTGTGGCCACCCTTTTCACCTGATAGATTCCATCTGGCCTTTTTTTCCCCCCCAATTAATTAATTTGCAGGGATGCCCTTTATATTTTAGGGCAACCAAATGGATTCAGTGATGGGAAGCTGGAGAGGGAGCAGCTCAAATAGGTGGGAAACTGTGGAATGGGTGAGAGAGGTGGAAGTTAGCAGGGAGAGAAAGCAGGAAGGGAAGAGCCAGAGCAGCAGCTTGCAGGACACAGCTCAGTGCCAGAGTTTGGGCTGTAAAGCAGAATTTCCTGTGTTCCAGGGAGAAAATGAGGATAAGGGGGAATGATATAATTTCTCCTCCAAATACTTTAAATGGAAGTAAAAATAGTGACCTAAATAGTAAATTTTTTAGCCCAACCAATCATCTGAAGTTTTATGTGGTGGCACTTCTGGAATGAATTTTCCATACCCACAACCAGCCTGCACATGCTCCTCCAGACAGAACCAACTTCCCAGCTCTTCACTCATTAGGTATTTTTGTTGGCTTTAGCTTGGCTGGCAGAGCCCTCTCTGTCCCTGGCCCTGCAGGAGGTCCCTGTGACAGGGCTGTGACAGCCTAAAATACCACAGGATCCAAGGGGTCTGTCATCTGCTGTTGTCCTTTTGATTGAACTTGGAGAGAAAAGGCTTTTGTACAGCTTGTGGCCTGTTCCCCACACCCTCCTTGTGTTGTAGACACAGATTTAGTGACCTGTGGGAGAAGGGAGACTGAAAGAGATTCATTGCAGCTTTCCATGACTTTATATATTTATATTTGGGGTTTATTACAGCTTTTCCATGCCCCTCTGTGTCTATATTTGGGATTTTTAGCTGTTCTTGGCCATTAGCATTTGGGCACTGCAGAATAATCCATGTTGGAATGTTCACCACAGACACAAAAGGGAGAGGAAGGGTTGTCAGTCACATTGTTCAGATGTGGAGCTGAAGCTGAGTTTAGCCAGACAAAAATTACTTTTTTCAAATGTTAAAATGGGCTGAAGGAGAAGCCTGAGCTGGTGGGTTGGAAGGAGAGGACTTTGTTCCCAGTGCTCTTCCCAGCCGTGATGGGAGAGACTTGGGTCCTGAGCTTATGGGTCTGCCCTGTGCTACCTTCTGACACATCTGGCCTGCTTTACTCTTTAATTAATATTTTCAGGAAAGCCCCTACAATCCACTGGCCATCTTGCATTTACCTGGAGAACAACTGGAAAAGGAAAACAAAAGTATTTTGGAATTTTTAACAGCACAGAGCAGTGCTATTTGTTACTTGGGATGTTTGGAATTACTGAGTCCAGGGGTGAATAATTGATCACCATTTTAACACAAGCAAGAATTCCATTAAATATGAACAAGGCGGGGCTGGGCACGAGGTAAAGGATTTCTCTTTCCCCTTTGACTGCAAACAATCCTTGCAGATCTGGTCACTGCAACGAAATGGGTGTGTGACAGAGGAGGAAACCAGATATTATGTTACTTAAAAGTCATTCATCATGTCACAGGAAGGCAGGAATCTGAACTCCTGAAATCAGTAATGGCTAAAGGTGATCTCCCTACACAAAGGAGCTGTGCCATGGATCCTGTGCCAGCTGCTGAAAGGTCCCTGCTGGAGCCAGGCCAGGCTGGGGGCTGTGCTGGGGATGGGAGAACAGGACACACAAAATAATTTCCTGTGACATCCCCAGGAGCTGCCTGTGGAAAGGAGCTCCCTGTGCAGCTGGGACTCAGTGCAGCATTCCCAGCTCTGGGGTTACCAATGTGGGGGCTGGAGTGAAGCAGGATTTGGGGTTAAAGTCTCAAGCCTGAGTTGCAGAGAATGTTTGAACAGCCCCATCCCTGCACCCAGAGTCCAACCACAGAATTAATTCCCAGTTTCATTTGGTAGAAAAGGACATTGTTTCCCTATCTCATTTAATTCCATGCTTGTTTTTTCCATGCTTTCTTCACGGAAAGGGTGGTCAGGCATTGGAAGGGGCTGGCCAGGGAGGTGGTGGAGTCCCCATCCCTGGAGGTGTCCCAGGAATGACTGAACATGGAACTCAGTGCTCTGGGCTGGGTGACAAGGTAGGGATCAGTCACAGGTTGGACTCAATGGTCTCGGAGGTCTTTTCCAGCCTGAATGATTCTGGGATTCCTACTCTGTGCAAAACAATTCGTCAGTATTGCCTGAGGAATCCTATTTCCATTGATAGCATGGAAAGATCTGTTCGGTATTTTATTTTATTTATTTCATTTTATTTTATTACCATGGCACATCCAACAGTCCAAGTAGACAAGGTAACACCACCATGGTACATCCAACAGCCCAGACCAGCTTGCTGAAAATATACTGCTTGTCTGTGCCAAAATACAGCGACTTTGGGATTTTCTGTCAGCAAAATAAAGGGTTGGGACGACGTGTAACAGGGAATGGATGGGATCAATCCTGAATGAATTCAATAATAACAGAAATAATAATAAAAAGAAATATTTTCTCTGTCTTTCTCTTCGTTTAAGCAGCTACAGAAATCACCTGAAGCTGGAGGTCTAGTTTTCCATCAGCTAATACTGAGTGTGAGGCTGGTGCTGAGCAGATGCCAGAGGAGGTAGGATGGACTCTCCCAGATCTGGTTACAGCACGTCAGGACCCTGGAGAAGAAAGAGGCAGAATTCAATATGTGCATGTGAGAGTGGAATCCTCCTCCACCACAACACTGTTTTATTCTGATCCCTTTAGGGTAAGTCTGTCCCCACCCTGTGCCCTGTCCCAGTGGACAGGGAGGAGGAGAGACCAGTGAGGCTGCAGCAGTGCAGGGAACTTGGTAAAATTTCCTGTGTGAGTTGGAATCACATGAAAGATTCATGTGTAGTCTTAGCACCTGCTCCTCCTTTGTGGGATATCTGCACCGTTAATTTTTAAGCATGGCTTAGCCTCAGCCTGGGAAGGGGGATCCTATAACCAGGGGAATATACATTATTAACCTTCCAGCTCCCAGCTCCAGTGGGCTCCTGCAGCCTCTGACACTGGCTCGTGGAGGAGCAGGTGAGCACCCAGCCCTGGGCTGTGCTGACACAGGGCTGGGCTCACTCCAGGGCAGGTTTAATGCAGCACATGGGTGCACTCACTTCTTTGGGTGGTTTGTAATTAACATGGAACACTTACACTGCCTCAGCAAAGATCCCAGTGCAACATAATCTCAAGGAAGATCTAGTTTCTAGTCCTTATCTTGGAAAAGTGGCCCCTAAGTGTATGCAAGTGCCACAGGACAAAGTGCCTGGCTCCCAGTGAATTATTCAGGGTGCTCAATTCAGGTGAGGACGTCGTCTCCTGCCCAGTGCACAGTGTGACGAGGGACCTTAACCAAGTTCAAAGCACCTTTTGAATGGTTTACCTGGAATAATTGGTAACAGGCCTCAGGATGGACACTCAGGTAACTCGAATTCTAGTGGCTGTAGTGGTGGATGCATTAACAGCTCGAGATTTATTCCTTGGGGCATTTCCTGACCACAGCAGGGGGTTGGAACTGGATTGTCTTTGAGGGCCTTTCCAACCTAAAACATCCTACGATTCTATGATTTCTATTAACTGTGTTAGTAAATATTGGCTAAGTGCATTTCCACAAGGCTAAATGATGGGATAATGATTTGGAAATAATATTTTTATTAAGCACACAACTGATGTAATTCAGGCACAGACATCAAGACTCGATTCCAAAACTTCATGGTGCAGAATTGTGTGTTGAGTTTGTTTTGGACAATGTGCCTTCAGAGGTAAGAGTGACTTTCCTCCTCGATACCTGTGTGCTCCTAATGTTCCCTTTCCTTCTCTGCTGGCTGATTTCATTTTTGGACTTCAACAGAGAAATTTCTTGGAAGGTGGGACTGGGGTGACATCTCGCATGCAAATGGAGCCTTGAGAGAGGAGATGGAACTCCAGGATCAAACCAGCTACTTTTTTTCCCAACAAGATACTAAAATTCAAAGGTTTATAACAAATGATAATGAAGGTGCAGGTTTCTCCATGTCTGCTGATGACTTTCTCCTGCCATAGACCGCAGGAAAACTTCCAGGGAAAACTCTGCAAGAGCTCCATGGAAGTAGTGCATCACTAACACAGGCTGGTTTCTTAAACAGTTTGGTTTAGTCTTCCTAAATGCTCCAGAGGTTCTGGAGCTGCCCTGCCTGGACAGCAGTCACAGTCTTGGCATGGGGCTCTGCCTCCAGCCATCTCCCTCAAATCCCCTCCCAAAACCTGCTGATGGGTTTTGGAGGACAGACATCCAGGTAAGCTTGACCTTCTGAGTCCAGAGCTGACTCAGGAGGAACTGAGTGACACGGTGAAATTCCTATGCTCTACTCGGCAAACATTCCACCTGCTGCAAAATAACTTGGTTAATCCCGTTATTTATTGAGCATTGGTGTGTTCAGACCTGCTCAAAGGCAAAAAGCTCCCTCTGCACCTCCTGTTCTCCTCTTCCCATGCAAAATTGTTGTCTGTGTTGTTGACCTTCACTCCATGAAGGTCAGCTGTGTCCTCGGAGGAGCCGTGGTGGAAAAGCTTCTCAGAGAGCTGCTCCCTGGAGTGATCGGGCTGGAGAGGAGCAGGAGGGAGGAAGGAGTGACACTGAGTCACTGGAGAGGAGCTGGAGCAAAGGTAGGGAGCTGGGAGCAGAGGTGGGAGCCAGGCTGGAGAGATGCCAGAGCTTGATGCTGAGGCCAAAGAGAAGCGAGGAAATGATTCCGTGACTGAAAGAGGCAGAGATGACAGGGACTGAGGCAAAGAGAGAAACACAGTGACCAAAGGCAAGGGAGGATTTAATTTTTAATCAGCCATAATTAATTCCTTCCACGTCTTCTGTCTGGTGATAACACAGAGTGAAAGGAGGTGGGAGTGGGTTTGCCTGGCTGTGTCCCAGCAGCAGAGAGGGGGGTGAAGGGTCTGTGAGGGGGCCGGAGCCCTCACTGCTGCACTTGGAGCTGCTGGGGGTGTCTGGGCAATGATCCTGGTAAATCCTTGGAGTTCTGCTTATTGCAACACCAAAGGGATTTTTACTCTGCAGTGTTGCTGCTCTGGGCATGGTCTGGCTGAGTCAGAGACAACAGATCCCCCCCGTAATGATCCAAAATTCAGCATGAGAACAGTCCATCCATTGTGATAAGGACCTTGCCATGGAGACTTTAAACTGGTACAGGAATGAGGGAATTTCTTTTTAATAACAGTTGAAGAAGGCTCAAAAATTATTCCTCTTCAGGAAAACTATTTTATTCAGTTTTAAAAAAATTCTTAGATTTCCTTTTCAGTATATGTTTTTGTGACAGATCCAGATTTATTAACAGCTTCTAGTAACTTGGGGCTTTTGATATTTTGCTGTAAAAACTTCCCTTCCTGTTATTCTACATGACAAATATTTGACATAAATTAGAGTTAATGCTCAAAGTAAAACTCATTTGCTCTTGTCAGACAACCTCATGCAGCTTCTTTGGCCCTACTGATGTTAAACCTGCTCCTTCTTTATTCATCCTCCTAGGAAAAACCAGCCAGGGCCTGCATTTCTCAAGCTTTAAACACCACAAAATCAGCACAGTGATTCCAATAGGATCCATAATTCCTCAGGCTTTGTGTATCCTCACCCCAGCTCTGGAGCCCTCGAATTGTGACAGTGCTCAGGTATCCCAAGCTCCTCATTCCAAGAGTCTAAATCCACCAGGGACAGGAACAACATCCTCCTGTTTGCTGAGCATCCAACCCTGCAAGGCCTGGAGGAAAATTCAATGGAATTTTCTTCCCTCCCTGCGTGGGGAGCGCTGGGCTCATTGCTCTGGCACCACCGGGCTCTTTGGGAAGAGGGAGGGATGGGAGGGATGTGGCACCTGCCATGGAAATGGAGATCTGACACACAGTGAAAGGCGAAACAAAGCCAACGTTATCCCAACGTGAGCTGTCGAGGAGCAAACAGCAACTCACACACTGCTCGGGGTTGGGGGAGTTTATTCCCCCTCAGACAGGATCCCTAACTGGTTATTTACTGGATTGATGACATGAGGCAGAATTCCAGCAAATGGGATGAGCACATTCATTACTGGGATAATTGCTGGGATAATTGTTCCCTCTGAGCCAGGACAGGGACAGAGCTCGGGCTGCAGGATCTGCCTTCTCCTCCCTCCTCTGCTTTTCCCCCACATCCTCCCTTTGCTCCTCACCCAGCACAAGGGAAATCCTCAGTTTGATTGCCAGGATCATTTTCATTCCCTGTAAACAGTCCTGGGTGAGGAATTCTGTCAGGGAAATCTCATAAAGGTGACACATTCCCTTCCTCCAATCCCCCTCTGGGTTATTTTTTATATGTAAAGCATTTACATCTAAATCACTGCAGTTATTTCTATTTCCTCAAATAACATTTATCTCTAAGTATAAAAAACCAAGATAAATAATTCATAAAGTTACTTATGCCCTTGTATAAAACTCTCTAAAAGAAACCTGTTCACTTTAGGTAGATTTAAGTTTCAAGATGAGGAATAGTAACACCTTTTGATTAAAACACGCACCTAAATCCAAGGATTTCCTATCACCTCCTGGTATATAACACAGTAAAATACAAAAGCATCTGCTCATATATTGGTGTTACATTTGTTAGCCTGTAATTCTGTTACCATCTAACTTTTGACAGCAGTTTCTATTTGAGGGTTTAGTTTTGAAAAATTCAAGCATTAGGAACTAAAATTTGTAGCAGAACACACATTTCTGTCTATCCTCTTTTTATCCTGGTTAAGCATAAATAATTTCATATGGAAAAATCATGCTTTATTTTGAAATACAGATAGTACAATAACTCCAAACTCCCTTTTTTCTTTCCTGTGAAAGGAAAACCAAAGAGGTTTTACAGCAGTTTCACCACAGTGGTTGTTTTGTAAAGGGTTAAGCCTAACAAGTGATTATTGCTTTGTTGCCCCTATAAAACGTGGCTCTTCACTTACCTTTTTTACCTGTGTTACCAGGTTTTCCCTGTTCCAGAGGATTATCTTTCCCTCTCTCAGCCATCCAGCAGCCTTTTATGGAGCAGCTGAGTCCCCTGTGCCTCCACCTGCTCTGCCCTGCCACAGATCCCACATGGAGTGGGTAGTTTTGTGTTTCAGAAGGTGGGAGGGATTAATTTTTTCCTCTTTCCTGCTTGGCTTGCCTTGGGCTGCCTTTATGTAGCAATGTGGAAGAAGTGGGGGTAAGTGCAGAGTTCTTCCTAAGGTTTTATGCTCATGTGTGCTTTAAAATGGGAATTTCTGGCTCATGGCAAGCTGGGACCTGCCTGGCATCATGCAGGGAGTGTTGGTTGTCTACCTCCTCAGAGGAAGAGAGGCAGAACAGGTTCTGGGGGGTTTTGGGGAGAATGGTGTGAGAGAGGAGGAGAGAAGGAGTTGACTTTCATTTGCATGGAGAAGAGAGGGAATCTTTTCTGATCAATGGAGAAGGGGATTTGCAGGCACACCAGTGTGTGACTGCCTGAGGAACTTTGATCCTTACTTAAAACCACAACCAGAATAACAGCCCTTTGGTGACCCTCATGGATGGGTCCTGCTGCACTTGGGAGATCCCCCCCCCTTTCTGCACTTGTTATGGAGTAAAAGCAATGTGGATGCTCTAAGAGGGATCACTGCTCTGCTTCCTTTCCTTCTTATCTGTCCCTGTTGCTGTAACAAGCCAAGAACAGAGCTCCCCTTTCCTCTCACTTGCTTTCAGGGCTGCAGCAAGTGAGGGACGTTCCTCACAGGTACCATGACCAGATCCTTCCCACCCTCCCAAATGGTTTTGTTGCACTGTGAGGGGCAGTAAAGGGATATCTTCTGAAGGGAAGATGATTTATTTCCTTTATAGACACTCCTGCTGCGTTAACTCTCACCAGATTCTTTTCTGGTCAATGCTGCAGGTGGGGGAAGGCAGGTCTGGTCCATTCCCCCTCTCTCAGGTGGTGGGTGATGGGGTACAAGGGCTCTCCTGTGCCTTCAGATGGTAGTTCCCAGAATGAAGAAATTATGTGGCCTCTTGATAACATGTCTTCGTGCTTGACTTCTGAATTTCAATGCTTGTTAGTGAAGTGCTTTGTGTGCCAGCAGGTCCAGGAAAACTGAACCCAGGAAGGGCTGATAAAGATGTTTTCTGGCTCAGTAGGAAGGAGGTTTTGCTCTTTATTCCCATTGTGGATACCTCTCTAGGACCTGCTGAAATACTGCCCTGCAAGGGAATCTGCAGCCAGGCAATGAGTCCTTGCAGCTTGTTCCTCTTGCACCTCCCAGTTCACCCCACTGCCTCCAAAACTGCAACCCTGGCACCTGCTGTTCCCTCAGCCTTGACAGAGCAGCCCTGGAGCAAGAGCCTGTTCTAAATTACTGGAAGCACTTGGGTGACCTTTGCTGTCCTTGGTGTGAATCAGACCTTGTGTTGCAGCCTCTGCAAGTCACTGCTTTGTAGCTGTTACCAAAGCAGCCCCTGGTTTTTTTTGGGGGGCCTCTTGTGCAGAGATAAAAATTGGTTTTGCAATGGGAATTTGAGTTGTGATCCTGTTTTGGAGAGTAATTTGTTGTCCCAGTTCTGACATGAACTCACACAGGCAGCTCCTCTCTGCTTCCTGGTGCCCAAAGGGTCTTACCTTTGGGATTTCTGTTGGAACATTTCTAGGGGAGATGTGATCCCAATCCTTCTTTTATCAGTGGTCTTCTTGCTGTGTCCAGAAGTGTGGTTTTGGGTACCATTTTCCTCTAGTTCTCTCTTCTAACTGTCTTGAAATACCATGAAGGAGTGTTCACTTTTGAATACCTGAATTTACTGGGTTTTAATGCTATTCTCCCTGTAACTTCTGGGCTGTCAGATACTCAAAGAATGTCCTTCTCTTTCCTAGTAGTTGAATAAATCTGCCCTGTATTTCCAGCTAACTCTGAATGTTATCTTTCCAGCTGGAAATCCTGTGCTCTGTTAAACAGTGACTGCTATGGAGCATATGGAGGTTGGCTATGGAGCTCATCAGTAATTGATGCTTTCTAGTAAAACATCCTGTTCTGCAATTAATAAAGATCCAGGATTCATTAAGGAGTTGCCTCTGGTTCAGCAGTGGCAATAAATCTAAGCATGAAGAACAGTCTGGCATTTATATCAAAAGCCAACAACTGAGAGAGCAGTTCAGTGTCTGTGTTCTGACCTGGTAGAGTTTGAGCTGGATTTTATTTGATCCTAAACTGGGAGGTTCAATTGCTGCTGCTTTCCTTGCTCATCACACGGGAGTGTCTGGGATACAGGGATGAACACGGAATTTTGGGTATCTCTGCTGCGTGTGAAACAAGCTGATACAGCAAAAGGGGCTTTCCTAGCAGTTGGCGTGATTTTCTCAATTAAAAAGTTATAAATAAGTGGTTTATGCTCTAAGTCAGGTGTCTGAGGGCACTGGAGCTGCTGACAGCGCTGTAACGTGGGAGCACTGGGAACTGAAGGGTGAGAAGGGCTGGTCTGACCAACCTGGCCCAGCAGCTTCCTGGCACTGACCCAAAACTGAGCTGCTCACGTGGACCCGACGGGGGATGTTTTATTAGAGCTGACGCGCCGAACGGGGCTCTTTTTAACGCTGCCCTTTACCTGCCCCACGGCGTTAACGGGGGGGGCGAGCGGGGCAGGTGGGACCCGGCACCGGTTCCGTGCCTGGATCCGCCCGGCGCGGCCAGCGGAGCCCCCGTGCAACAAGAAAGAGTTGCTAAGAACAAATCTCTATTGTTCCCCGTCATCTTTAAATGAGTGTCAAAGTAGGCAGGGGGGCTTTGACCGTTAACCGCACAATTTCGCCTGCCCGTTGTGTCCGGCAGCCCCCACCGCCTTGGAGCTCCTCGGATGAGAAAAGGCGGCCTCAGCCCCTTATAAATGGGCCAACTCTTCTCCTTTGTGTGCAGACTGCCCAGTGTGAAATCTGCAGTGACGTTAAATGTTTTCTAATGAATAATTACTGAAAGGAAATGGAGGAATATATGTGTAATGGATTGTAGCGCATTAAAATGTTTTATTTTGGGCACAAAAATGTTGTCCTTCACCAGCGCCGTGATTGTTTCAGGAAGCCTTTTGTGGGGGTTTGATTCTCAATGGATTATCTGTGAGCGCTCGCATTTCAAATAGAAATCAAAAGGGTCCTTTGGCAAACTAATGTTTTTCAAAATGGCAGCCATGAAGCCCATTTAGTATTTAAAGTTTGGGTTTTAAAGGAATGTTTGAACTCAGGAGATTTTCTCACTTTTTTTCTTTCTTTTGATTTATGAAAGTGAAGTGGTTCACCTCGACCTCTCCTCTATTGAGAAAGACAGACAGTCACCCTTTAACAAGTCTATAGCAGACTATGCCCTGGAGACAGACAAGAGGCCTTAAGAACTCTTGGCGTTTCCCTGGGCTGTTGATTAACCTTAAAACCCTCTTATTCTGTATTCTTTTGAAAAGAAATTAGGTTACAATGTGTAAATTTTTCCACAGTATAATTGTATTTATGAATTCTCTTGCCTCAAGGAGTGTGTACAGTAATTCCAGATGGCCCAAGTTCCTCCTTGCAGACCCAAACTGTCCCTGTTCCACGGTGCTGCTGCAGCATTCCCAAGCATAGTCAATGTACATCATTCCAGTTTCATTATAAATCTCAAAAGAGGTTTGCAGAGATCTCTGGGCCAATCTCAGTGAAATATCTAAAAATCATCTCGTCTCTCTGTTGGCTTTGCTGTGATGGGACAACCGTAACCTGGTCCCTTGGTGGAATCTGCTCTGGTTTAATCTCTTTTATGTGTGGTTCCCGTTTATCTGAGAACTGCCCTCAACAGATTAGTCCTCATGAGCCACACCAAGGTTTCCACAGGGCAGGGAATGTGTTTCTCAGTCACCCTGGGCTGGCTGTTATTCCTGGGTGGGGACATGTTCTACCCGTGCTCTGACAGTCTGAATTCTCTTTTGGGGATGTCAGGATGGCGTCCTGGCTCCTCCTGGAGCAGAAACAGAGCCAGCAGCTGCCTGCAGCCTCTTCCTGCTGAAACCTTGACATTGAAGTTGTTGCTGGAGTCAAGGGAAGTTCCAGGACTGCTGGGACATGTCCTTCTCCCCTGCTGACCCTACCAAGGCCTCTCCCAGAACATCTTTCTTTACCATCTTTCATGTCACTGTCCTTTTGGCCAACTCCTCCTAAGAGCCAAGGGTGGGGCAGGGCCCAGGGGTTTCCTCGTTGTGATCCCTGCAGCCCAACTTCAGGACTCTTAATGAGTGAATTTCTGGTGCACCCGAAGGGAGCAGGGCTGGGTCAGGGAGCTGCTACTCCCACGTAAATGAGTATTTCCAAAACAGAACTCTGATGTTCCTGAGGGAATCTCTGTTAGCAGAGCTGCTCCATGCTCACCTGCCCTGAGCAAACCTGTGGCTCTCTGTCCATTTGAAATCTGGTGTCTGTTTTATATCTCATGTCTGTTTTAAAGATGACCCCAGAAATGTCCTCGTACTGTACCACATTCCTGTGGCACCAGTTTGATTTGCTTTTCTCTCGGTGCTGTAACTACAGAGAACACACACAAAAAAGGTCATAAATGTTTGGTGTCACAGAAATTTCCTGGACCTGAGGGAATGGCTGGAGCTGTGTCAGGGGAGGTTTAGGTTGGATCTCAGGAAAAGGTTCTTCCCCCAGAGGATGGTGGGGCACTGAACAGGCTCCCCAGGGAATGGTCACGGCCCCAAGGCTGCCAGAGCTCCAGGAGTGTTTGGACAATGCTCTCAGGGACAGGGTGGGATTGTTGGAGTGTCCTGGGAAGGGCCAGGGGTTGGACTCAATGGTCCTTGTGGTCCCTTCCCAGTCAGGATATTCCATGATTCTATGATGGCAGATGGAGACAGAGCTGAACAAACAGTTTGAACTGGGCTTTAGGGTCATCATGTCCAACCTTAGATAAGGCTTGGAGTTTTGGAGGGGGTGGGAAGGAGACATTTTTTGCAGAGATCATAACACAGATGTGCTCTTGGGGGGAAGAATTGTATTTCTGACACCAGAAATTGATTCTGTTGGGAAAGAGGTGGGTCTAAACAAACTGTCAAACAGGTGGTTTTCCCACTTCTCTATGGAAATATGCATTATTGAGGGGGGTTTTCTTTGAAGTTTTGAATGTTCACCATCGGTATTTATTAGCTAAGGATAAAGCAGCAATGCCTTTGCCTCTCTCGGCTCCTGGGCTGTGTTCTGTGCTTGTTTTCCTCAATGGTTCTGAGCCATGAGGTGAGAGCTCTAATCCCTAAGTGTTGCTGTAAAACCAAGATAATCTTGTGGGTTTTTCCACCTCTGGAGACCCTGATCCTGCTACGAGTCCCTTCATGAGATCTCCTTCATCATTCGGTGAGATGGGACCTGGGTGTGAATCTCCTTAAATACAGAGCTCTTAATTCCTGGAAGCATCATCTGGAGGGCGGTGAATAAAATGGAGAGGGTGTTTAAGGCTGCTCAAGGATCACTGGGAGTTGGTGGTGGTCCAACCCGAGAAGTTATTTTTGGGTTGCATAAGGGGAAAAGGAAAAAAAAACCAAACAAAACATAATCTGCAGAAACTGCAAATTAAACCGGGTTTTGCAGTGACCTCTAGTGGGAACCAAGGCGGGAGCTGCGGGAAGGGGCTGAGGAGCCTGGTCGGGTTGGTGGGACGTATTTTGCGCCTGGATTTGCTCCAGTTGCCCATCAGAAAGGTCGTAGTCCATCGGTCCACCTTCAGCCTCAGATGAGATGTAAGATCTCCCCGAGCCTGCTGTCGGCACTCCCTAGGCTCGGGCGCTGACAGGACGTTGGATAATTCATGACAGAAGGAGGATGTGCAGCCCTGCCCAAGGAGGGGCAGCGAACACGACACACGATCCTGGGTGTCAACGGGCCTCAACTCCAGCCCCGTTAACTCTTTGTGGAAGGAGCCGGGCTGGACAAGGAGGTGGCAGGAGGGTGCAGGTAAAGCAGGAGGCAGATGTGAAGTAAAACCACTTCTGCATCTGTAGTGTGCTGGTGGCAGGGAAAGGGGGAAATCCAGCAGCTCCGGCAGGTTGGGATGGTTGGGGGTGTGGAGGATCCTTGAGAAGATTTTCTGCTGTTGTGGTGGGAACTGGTGGCCTTGTGGGTGGCCCCAATAACCTGGGTCTGGGTTGCTGAATGGCATTTTGGTGCAGGTGGGGCCTGGCTGGGTGGGTGGGAGGTATGAGGCTGCTCCAAAGCTACAGGGGGTGAGGTTGTTCCTGCTCTCACCTCATTGTACCTGCAGGGTTTGGGATTTTCTAGTGCTTCCAAAATAGCAGTGGCCTCATAGCTGCTCCTCCTCTCCCCCTCTACATTAATCTCTTCTGTTCTATGACATTAAACCAAAGAAACATCAACAATTCCCTTTAGAGTCTGTTGAAAAATGAAGTTTTGATCCTCTGGTGAAGATAAGTGATAATTTTGCTAAGTTTCTTTCTTTCTGGTTCTTTTTTTGTCTTCTACCCGTTCCTTGCCAGATCTCGCTTCAAACTGGTACAAACTTTGTCAAAGAAACTGGCCTGTTCTGTCTGACCTCATTTTAGACCTTTCCCAAGAGCTGCACAGAATTTGTGTTGGGATCTGACGTAGTTCCCTGTAGTTTCTGTGTTGATGGACAAATCCCTGTGGGAAAAGCAAAACCTTTCATTGTAGCAAGGGAGAGTTTTTTTGATAGAGCTCCTATCTCAGGAGGCAAGAAAGAAATCTCCTGACTCCTGAGTGATGAGGAAAGGAAAATAATCCTTAAAAGAGAGCAGAGTCTTGCTGGGGTTCTGTGACCTGTTGAGTCCTGGGGTATCTTACTCATGGTGATACCAGGCAAGCAGAAAATTGTGGTAAACTTCCAGAAATGGGTGTAAATGGCAGCAAATGGCGTTGTGATAATAAAAATATCAACAACAGCAAAATACCGAGAAAATCTGAGCACAAAAAAGTCCAGAAAAGAGTTCAGGAATTTTGATGGGCACCATTGTCACTTACCAATTAACATACACGTGAGAGAACTGGGTTAGGGAAACCTGAGCAGCGAGATGGTCACTGTGGTTTCAGGCTTATCCTTTCCTAATTCCCAGCTGGGAAAGAATGGAAGTCTCCTGTGTAGCTTGTCCCAAGAGCTTTCTAAGAAGGATACATCCTATTATTTTTGTTGTTGTTGTTATTATTAATATTACTATACTTTTTCCTCCCCCCCCCTCCACGTCCCTCCGTACACAGGTAGTGGGGTCTGTCCAGGTACTGATTTGAGAAGTGAAATCATCCTTTATTTCTAATTCCAAACTGATGGAGCCTGAGATAAGGACAAGCTCAACAAATTGTTAAGACAGGTCCTGTGCAGAGGAGGGAAAAAAAAGGGATAGTAATATTAAAAGGAAAAGCTAGGAGTATCTTTCTGGCAGAAGAAAGAAGTGATCACAGTCACATTGTGGCCTGGCTCAGGAAAATGAGGAATGCTGTGTCCTGCCAGCCTGGGGCTGGGGACAGGCAGCTGGAGGCAGAGGATGTGAAAGGCAAAGATGTAATTCCTCATGTGTGAAGTTAGTGCAGGTCTGATTTATTTATTTTTAAACTGTGATAAGGTTTAAATAACAGGCTTTCAGGGGATCTCTCTCTGGAGTATGTGGTAGTGTTACTGCTGAATATACATCTCAAAGCTCAGATCACTCTCAGTGAGATAAACAGATAAATGTAAAGAACAGGCTGTAAAATGAGAATAACATTAAAATAGCTGTTTAAGGACTGATTCTTCTGAGCTTGCCTGAGTTATAAAGAATATTGTGTGAATGGGTCCTTTGCTCTTCAATTATTCAACCTTGCTCCTAAATCCCATAAAACTTGGTGTCCTTAGTGTCCACCAGTGCAGTCCAGGCTCATCCCAAAAGCCTCCTTCTGGAGCCAGAGTTTGCCAAAGCTTTGCAGAAACATTTTAGTCTATGTCTATTTACAAATTGAAAGCTTCTGCCTTAGAAAAATAAAAGTTGAACAAAAAAAGGGGAGGGAGAACATGAGGTGGCACTGCACAAACAGGCCATCACAGCCCTTTTAGTTCTCACTGGAAACCTCACACACAATCACAGCATCTCCTGGAGCAGTGGAGCAGCAAAATGTGCAAAGCCAATGTCCCCAAGGGCAGGAGCAGAACAGCAAAGGTGCTGGGCTGGTGATCACAGCCCTGAGCCTCCAGAGCTGCTCCGGCTGCTCGGCTGCATCCTCTCCCCTAATTCCCAAAGCCTGGAACCCTGCAAGGTAAGCTGCTCCAACTCTTTGATTTCATTTCTGTCCTAAGGGAAGCATTTAATGCATTAGTTAGTTAGTTCTCTCTGAACTGTCTAATTCTGGTGTCTTTAAAATACAAAAAAACCAGAAACCCAGAAAACACCACTTTAGCGCAATATTATTGTAGAATATGTGTAATGTAGGCAAATACAGGGAGAATATGTAGCCAAAACTTTTTTTTCTATTTGCCAGCGTGAAATTAGCAGCTTGATTTAATTAAATAAAAAGCACAGTTTATTCTTACAGCCTGGGAATCGAGCTTGATCCTCAGCAGGGAGAATTTCCAGTGTGAACTCAACTTCCACGATAAATAATCAGAGCTGGAGGGTGCAAAAGAATTAGGTTTGATCAGTGACACCCTTTTTGGCATCTGTCAGTCTTTTGAGAAGGTCAGGGGTGCGCTGGAAAGGGTCTGAGTCGCTGTTTGACTGTTTTTATCAGCGCGGTGGCTCCCGCTGGCGTGTGGGGACCTCTGCTGCCAGCACCAGAACTCGACCTGGAGACACTGGGAATAACGGAGTCTTGTGCTAAGTAGTATCTTTTTTCCCTAAAAGTTAGGTCCCATTAAGCTTTTCCCAGAGTTTCTCTACTTGTGCACTTCTGTCTGTGTAAAGGAGTTGCAGATGGTGTAGAACTATTGGTTTGACTGGTGTCTTCCACTGTTTATTCAGGCTTTGTGCTTGCAAGGGCTCTGTCCAGACTGAGTCATTGCAGTGTCCAGATCCCAACTGCATCTCTGGGGCTGGGTTTGTCTCACCTTGCTGTTGTGTTCAGCGAGGGTGCCTGGAAACCCTGGTCTTCCTCCCTGATCCCAGCAGTGAGTCTCAGACGTCTTGACTTCGAAGATGTCAAAATGCAAACTCTCATGGTGTGGAATTGCCATCTCTGGACAAGCTGGAATAAGGATCTCTTGGCGTTACCTGTGCAAGGATGATTTGGCCCTGGGGAGGGACTCACCTGGCCCTTCAGGTCTCTCCTAACTCTGCTCCCTCCTAATCCTGTGTCCCCCCACCTTTGTGTTGCAGAAGGAAGAAGTGGACGACAACACCGACGAGAACATGGAGGGGGCTCTGATAGCCCGGGACAGGGTCGGGGTGCAGGACTTTGTGCTCCTGGACTCCCACACCAGCGAAGCTGCTTTCCTCAACAACCTGCGGAAGCGCTACCAGGAGAACCTCATCTATGTGAGTGCTGGTTGTGTGGATTTGTGTGAGATGTCTCCAAGGGGCCTTGCTGGTCAGATCCAGGAGGAAGAGCTGTGTACAGTCCGTGAATCTAGCAACAAGCCTTGCTGGATATTTGTAGTACCCAGCAGGGTGATCATCCAGGAGTGGTTTGTCTACTTTAGCTGATGAAAATTACAGTCACAGCTTGCTCTGAGTTGCCTTGCAAAGTTTTAAAGGATGTGCAGTAAACAGTAATGGAATGGGAAAGGAATCACAATGCTTGAAGGTAAGGCAGAACATTGTACCTGATTCATCTGGGAAGTGATGAGGATTTTGTTGTATGTTATGTTAACTTCAGTAGGGGAAGGATCCCATAAGTAGGAGAAAGATCCCATAAGGATCCCGTGCTTATGGGATGGTCCCATGCTTATAGGACCTTGCATCTAAAATGTCAGGCTCTGAGCTTGCTGTCATGGTTCAGCTCTACTCATAACAAGAGATTTTGGAAGAAGTTTGGTGTTGACTTTGTAATAATGAAGGCTGTGGAAGGGTTTTTTGGTTGGTTTGTTTGGTTCTCTCTTAACAAACTCTGTGCCATCTTCTTTAGTTCTTGCTTCTTTAGTACTTGACTCTTGCTTTGAGAGCCGTGACTCTGATGCTGGAGCAGGTTTCCCACCCGAGTGCTCTCTCTCCTGCAGACATACATTGGTACCCTCCTCGTGTCTGTGAACCCTTACAAGGAGCTGGACATCTACACCGTGACTCAGATGCAGCTCTACCGAGGGGTGAACTTCTTTGAACTGCCACCACATCTGTAAGTAATCCCTTGGGATGTCAGCTTGGATCACTGATTTGGGATTTCTCTGTAATGCTGTGGCACCACGGGGGTGTGTCCACAGGCACTAGGTTTGGTTTTTACTATGAAACTTTGAGTCAGACTCATTTTGAGCTCAGCTTTTCCAGTGGAAGGTGTCCCTGCCCACCACAGGGGGTTGGAATGAGATCACAGAATCACAGAGTATTCTGAGTTGGGAATGACCCACAAGGATAATTAAGTCCAACTCTTCACTGAAGGGATGATGTCTAAGATCCCTTCCAACCCAAACCACCTGGGATTCTATGATCCTGTCCAACACTTGTAAAGTTAGAGCAGGAGTGAATACCCTGGAAAGCCTTTGATATTCTGTCTCCTGTGCCATTCCTGATGGATGTTTCCCTCCAAATGCCTCCTGTGCCATGTCCAGATATGCCATAGCTGACAACGCCTACCGGGTGATGTGCAGCGAGTACAACAACCACTTCATCCTCATCTCTGGGGAGAGTGGGGCTGGGAAGACAGAGGCATCCAAGAAGATCCTGCAGTACTACGCAGTGACTTGTCCCACCACGGAGCAGCTGCAGACCGTCCGGGACCGGCTGCTCCTTTCCAACCCTGTTCTTGAGGTAAGAAACTAAATCAGGGGGAAAATGCACAAAGGTTGTTGGTGGTGGCCTCGCTGCTCAAAGCTTCCTCCAAGTCTGCACCCCTGGGTCCAGGAATGGCCAACACTGGCCTCTTGGTGGCACAACCTCTGAAAGAATCCTTGGGATTTAATACAGTTTAATGTTTGGAAACTTAAACTTGGGGTTTCTAGTGGAGGCTGGATGAAACTTGGGAGTACAAGGAAACTGTGCAACAGCTCCTTGGGGTTTCAGTTACAGGTTCTGTAAAGCAATAACTGGTTTAGCGGAATTTCACTTGAAGCTACAAAAATACATGAGTTTGTATTTCTTTAATCCCGCTGAATTCAGTGGGACTCAGTTTTGTTACTGGAACTTGGTCCTGTGTCAGGTTCTCAGTGAGGTGAGAAGTGACTTTACCTGTCTGTGTATCCACAGGCTTTTGGGAATGCAAAAACCCTGCGTAATGACAACTCGAGTAGGTTTGGGAAATACATGGACATCCAGTTTGATTTTAAGGTGAGAACAAACCCAGTGGAGCACTGTGGGGAAAAAAGCTGGATCAGAGAACCTCTTGGGCACTGACCAGGCAGCCCAGGATTTATTAATCCTTACACTGCACATTTGTGATCCTGTTTTTACAGGCCTTGCATTTTGCAGGTAAGGTCACAAGTTATCCATCCTGAAAGCTTCCTACATCACTGGCAATCCAGCCAGTGCTCCCTGGAAAGCTGAGAGAGAGTTGTAAAGCACAATTAGCAGGACAGCAAACCCTTGTAATGTTGCTGGATACTCACTCTCAAATAAAAGGTGGCAGATAAGTGACAGCAGAATCGGTTTTTTCCTGATCCTGCTCCTCATTCCTGGGTGTAAAAAACCAGCCATCATAGGGATGTTATTGGTATTTTTGGTGTTGATCTGACTGCTCTGTCCTGCCAGGGAGCGCCAGTGGGAGGGCATATCCTCAGCTACCTAATTGAGAAATCCAGAGTTGTCCACCAAAACCACGGGGAAAGGAATTTCCATATTTTCTACCAGTTGTTGGAGGGTGGAGAGAAGGATCTTCTGTCCTGGCTCGGGCTGGAGCGCAACCCCCAGAAGTACACGTATCTCATCCAGGTCAGTGGGAGCTGCTCCCTCTGTGGCACACCAGGAATCACAGGGGTTGCAAAGGCAGCTTGGGCAGGAGATATTCTTACCTTGAAAAACAGAGAATGGCTGCAAGCTCAGGCTCTGCACAAGCCTTAACCAATTTATGGTAACACTCAGTGCTTTGTATCAGGTTTTCAGTATAAACTGAAAAATCTCATCAAAAGAGCCACTTTTAGGATTAATAGCACTGACATAACTTGCTGAGGAAACTGGAAATGAAAGCACTCTGCCCAGAAGTATCTGTTTGCTGATTAACAAATTTGCTTTGCCAATGAATTGTGCTAATCCATCTTTCTTTTACTGTAGGGTCGATGTGCCAAAGTGTTTTCTATTAATGACAAGAATGACTGGAAAATAGTCCGCAAAGCCTTTTCTATCATTGACTTCACTGAGAAAGATATGGAGGTGTGTGTGTTAAAAGGGAATTTAAGGAGGAAACTGCTGTTTTCCTGAACTGATGGAAGCAGCCTTTCTTGGGAGAGGTATTAAGGGTGGAATAAGGCATTATTTTGGTGGTTAGTACCTGGAGGGAGCCGACAACAAAGATGGAGAGGGACTTTTTACAAAAGCACAGGTGACAGGACAAGGGGGAATGGCTTCCCACTAACAGAGGGCAGGGTTGGATGGGAGATTGGGAAGAAATTCTTCCCTGTGAGGGTGGTGAGGCCCTGGCACAAGTTGCCCAGAGAAGCTGTGGCTGCCCCATCCCTGGAAGTGTCCAAGCCCAGGTCAGATGGGGCTTGGAGCAACCTGGGATAGTGGAAGGTGTCCCTGCCTATGACAGGGGTGGGCCTGGAAAGTCCTTAAGGTCCTTTCTGCGATTCCATGGGATTGAGGGAGTGGATAGGTGAGGAGCATCACCCTGTGGGGGCATCACACCCCTGTAGCAGGTTCTCTGACTCACCTCTCTCAGCCTGGCAATATTCTGGTTACCAGCAGGTGTAGGAAAGAGTTGCATCATTCCCAAGCTGTGGAAACCTGTGTTCTAATGGTTTACCTCCTGTTCTTAGCACCTCTTTGGAATTGTTGCCAGTGTCCTGCACCTTGGGAACATTCAGTTTGAAGAGGACAGCAATGGCCATGCCATCATCCGGGATGGCACCCAGATCAAGTGGATTTCAAAGGTACCTTTGCTGAGACAGTGACAGTATTGCCAGTGCTACAAAGAAGACCTTAACCCTGATGGATTTTTTTCTTAAGGACAAAACATTTGTTCCCCAAAATAGGAGGATAACTATATAAATACCTAGCTATAGAAATACCCAGCTCTTGCTGTGAACTGTCTGTAATTTCCTCTGTAGCTCATCTCCCTGGAACTTCCTTAATTGCTGTTGCTTAAAGAAGAGGGTGACTGGGAAGGCACTGGGGTTGTGCCCCACTGGTCACACTGTGCTGCCTGTTTAAAGTGTCCTGCTGGCTGGGCCCTGAGTGCAAATATTCCCTTTCCTGCAGCTCCTGGGTGCTCACCTGTCCATCCTGCAGGAAGCTCTCACCCACCGCAAGATCGAGGCCAGATCCGAAGAGGTACCGAGTGATTCTGTGCAACCCCAGACATTGGGAGACCCCCAACTCTGAGGGGGAAGGGGGGACAAGGAGCTCTGTTCTCCATGTTACAGCACAAACAGGTCACTCTGGCTGTCCCACTCCTCCTCCACATCCCTGTCTTCTAGCTGAGACATTAAATTAAATATATCCCCAATATTAGGGTTTCTTGCTGAACAAGAAACTGTTAAAAACCTGGGAGCAGGGACTTGCAGGCAGCCCTGTGTTAGAGCCAAACAATTTCCCTTCGTCCAGTCCTTAGTGCTTCCTGGGAAACTGGAAGAAAAGACTGGTAGAAAGTGCTCTTCGAGCATTTTGTATCTTTATTTTAATAAAATAAAAGTAAGAGGAAGTCAGAATAGCTCCCCCACTTGCCTAAGTTAGTATTCTTCAAAATGTAGTGTCCTAACCCTGCTGGCATGTAGTGGTTGAAGGAACACTGATGGGAAATAAGGCTGTAGGTGGAATCATGGAAGCCCAGAATGGTTTGGGTTGGAAGGGACCTTAAAGATCATCCAGTCCACCCCCTGCCATGGGTATGTACAGGAGCAGCTGCAGCCCAGCTGTGCTGTGGTGCACAACAGTGGGGCTGCACACCAAGCCACAAGTGTGAACTGGCTTGGCAGAAGTTTACTGTGATTATCTGTGGTGTTTGGCAGCTCTGGCATACCTTTATTTCCAGGTCCTGAGCCCCCTGAACGTGGATCTGGCATTCTATGCTCGGGACGCCGTAGCCAAGGCGATTTATGGACGGACTTTCACTTGGCTTGTCAACAAAATCAACAGCTCTCTGGCCAACAAGGTTGGTTTCTTGCCTGGGCTCCTGCTTTAAAGTGGCTTCTCCATTGGGATGTGACATGAAAGTCTCGAAGAGAAAGTTTAAAATTCAGGTGGAAGAAAGAACATGCAGGGAAGGAGCAGTTGCAGAGCTGTGGTGTCTTTAACAGGATTCAACTCAGAAAACAGTTATTGGCCTGCTGGATATCTATGGCTTTGAAGTGCTGGACACAAACAGGTAAGGGCTGTTCCTGAGGCTTGGGGTGACCTGGGGCATGCGCTGAAGTCCTGCCTGATTTCTGGAGTGTGCTCTTCCCCCTGCAAGGCAAGACATGGGGGACTGTAAAATCTGGGTGCAGGGGGTTTGCTGAACCCCACTGAAAACTTCAGCTTGGGCTGCAGGCCTGGATTTGGGCTGTTGGTACCACTGTGTGGGAGGGATGTGTGGGTTTGATCTGTGTGGAAGTGGGTGGTTTGGCTTGAGAACAGCAGGTGCTGGTGGGAGAAGCTGAACTGCCCATGAAATACCTGATGCTCATTTAAACCTCCTGAAGCTTTGAGCAGTTCTGCATTAATTACTGCAATGAGAAGCTCCAGCAGCTGCTGATTGAGATGACCCTGAAAGCAGAGCAGGAGGAATATGAACTGGAAGGGATAGAGGTACATTATATATTTTCCCCTCCTTTTCTCTTTGAACTGCCATTATACTGAATGCTTTTGATCAGCAATGTGAAAGGCATCCTGCTTTTTTCAGTTTGTTATTGTTCCCATGGGAAGTGTGAGATTGCCACAGGTCTCATTCTGAATCCCCTTTAGTTTAATTTAGCCAAGACTTAATTTACATCATTTAACAAAGAAGCAAGACCTTCCCCAAAACTCAGATGTTAAGCAGTGACAATGTCCCTGGAGAATGAGGAACTCCAGCAGTGCAAGACATGAGAAGGTGGAAAACATTCATGTAGAGGACAAGGAGCTGGTCTGGGCTGCTGAAAGCAGGAGAACTCTGGAGTGGGGTCATGGATCACTGTGCTGTCACCTTTTCCCTTCAGCTGGTCCTAATTCACCACACTGATCTTTACTGGGATCTAAGTTCCAAAGAACTTTAAAATTGCAAAGAAAAGGTCTTCATCTAAAGCTGTTCTTCCTGTTTTCATCTTCCAGTGGGAGCCAATCCCATATTTTAACAACAAAATCATCTGTGACTTGGTTGAGCAGAAGCACAAAGGAATAATCTCCATTCTGGTAAGAACAGAGTTTGCTGGCCTGTGCCCTGCTCTAATGACCCATAATCACATTTTTTTCCCTCTGATTATGGGATGGATCTGCATTATCCAGAGTGTAAACACACTGACCTTGGTAAACAAACGCCCAGAAGTTGAAGGTGGAGGATCTGAGGGCTGGAGAGCTGTGGGGGTTGAAGGGGGTGGGTGCTTTGCTTCTCCACCAACCAGTCTCAGGCTTTGTGTAACACAGTTATATTTTGTGGAGGACGGAGCAGGTGCTCAGGGCAGCCCTGATCCAGTGTCTGCTCTTCCAGGATGAGGAATGTTTACGGCCTGGGGAAGCGACTGACCTGAGCTTCTTGGAAAAGCTGGAAGAGAAAGTAGGAGATCATCCCCACTTCGTGACGTATGCATTTACCTCTGTATCCTATCCCAGCCTCTCCCCATCTCGAATCCGTGACAGTGTTGGGGAGGGAACAACGTTTGCTTTGTACCAGAGCAAATCAAGCAGCCCATCCAGTGTCTGACACTGAAATGTGCTGCACTGGCAGAGTCTGACCCGAGGCACTGGGAGGTGGAGGGAGGTCCTGTCTCTTTGCTGGTGTGATGCTGATCTGTAAACTGGTTTCATTCCACACTAAAATTAGGGACTCATGGGTTCAGCCCGTGATTTTAGCCCGTGAAGGTGAGATGACTCTGGCCACAGGTGGCTTTGGCCCCACTGACTCCAGGGAAAGCTGAGGATGTTGTGACAAGGAGCCCAATGCCTGAGGGGTGTATAAATATTGACATTCATCTTGCCACTTGTGAGATTTGAGTACGAAAAGGAAAGAAAATGCTCCTGCTCCTGTCCCTGAGCTGAGTGACATTTTGGTTGATACTCTGTTTGCAGTGGGTTTGGAGCCCATTTTGGTGGCAGATGAGTGCGTTGGCGCTGGGCTGGTTCCCAGCAGGAGCTGCTGAAGGCTCTGACAAGGCATCAATTCCGAGCCCCGCTGCTGAGCTGTCACTGTTCCTACAGCTCTGAACTTCGCCACAGCCAAGTGGAAAATTTGGAGCCAACTTCCTTGTCACCACAATGTGCCTTAATGCTGTTCTGCCTGATTAAAGCTTTAAATAGCAGTGCTGGAGCTACTTAAACAGGATCTGTACTTGGCGATGCTCTTGGAAGGAGCTTTGATAGACTAATGTGCTGTTGTGACACCCAGCTCTGCAGTTACTGACTGCTTACAAAACTGAAACTTCAACTGTGAAGTTGCTCTTTTTTTCTTGGTATTTTTTTTTCTCCGGGGAATCCTTGCTTTCTAAAATTGTCCCGCTATTCTTGAACATTTGGATTCCTCCTTTCTATTTGGGTTCTTGCCCCAGGGCAAAATATCTTGAGCAATCCTTTGCACCGGGTTTGCTTTGAAGTTGAGGGAGTTGCTAATCTTTTCCCCCCATTTAAGCAAGTAAGAATGTATTTAAATGAATGTTATGGGAAGAAATCTTAATATTTCTGGAAAGGGTGGTCTTTGTCAAAGGGCAATAGGAAGGTCACAGGTATTCTGAGTTTATGGGAGCTGCTCCCATTCTCTGCTGCCACCAGAGATAAATGATGGTTTGACTCTGGCCCGTAACTCTACAGTCAGAGCCCCATCAAGAGGCACAAACCCTACATTTCCAGCTGTCCTGCAGCTGTGACTCTCTCCAGCCTGAGCAAAGCTGTTTGTTGCCCTTTCTCTTGGTGTTTTGCTGTTTTTCCCCTGCAGTCGCAAACTCGCCGACCAGAAAACGCGGAAATCCATCGACTGGGTGGATTTCCGGCTCCTCCACTACGCAGGAGAGGTCACTTACTGTGCTGTTGGTGAGTGAGCAGGCCCAGTCTGGGAGTTACCTGAGCTCTTCAGGTGATGTGGGAAGAGGAATTCCCAAATACCTTCCCCATGGAGGCACTGTTACTTGAATGTCTCACACGTGACTGCAGTGAGGATGCAATGAGTGAATGCAGAGAGGATGGAAATGTCCTGATTTTGTGCTGAAGTTTGTGGCCTCCAAAAGAATTAAACTTTTTTTAAAATATTTTTTTCAGGATTTCTGGAGAAGAATAATGATCTGTTGTACAGAAACCTGAAGGAGGTAAGGACAAAAAAGGGATGCTATTCTCTCGTTACCTACTTGGAGCAGAAACGCTTTGCAGAAGATGTATTTAATGCCTGCAGCAAAAAAGAACGTACTTTTCTCTTTAGCAGTGACCTTTAGGCACCTGTGTGTGTCCTCAGGGCTGTGCTGCTCACAGGAGCAATAGAAGTGCTGCTCAATAAGGCAACTTCTAGTTCCTCCTGTTTCAGGTTCTGTGCAACTCCAAGAACGCCATCATTAGAGATTGTTTCCTCCTGTCAGAGCTGGACAACAGGAGGAGACCAGAGACTGTGAGTTTTCTCCTTAGTCTTAACTTTGAATGTAAACTCAACTCCCCAAGCCTTGGTTTAACCACTGATCCTGCCCTTAGTCCTGATGGCCATAAACTAAAACACAAGAAATTCCACCTCAACATGAGGGAAAAATTTCTCTCCATAGAGATGGCAGAGCACTGGAACAGCTGCCCAGGGAGGGTGGTGGAATCTCCTCTCTGGAGACATTCCAAACCCACGTGGGCAAGTTCCTGTGTCACCTGCTCCAGGTAACCCTGCCTGGACAGGACAGGATGATCTCCAGAGGTCCCTTCCAACCCTAATGATTCTGAGATTCCTGAACTTGGTGGATGTTTTTGCTGCTGTTCCACCTCTGCAAACTTCCTGGCAGCTGAGCAGTGATGCTGCTAAGACAGCCGCCAGTGTTTTTATATATATATATATATATATATATATATGTATGTATGTATATTTATAAAACACGACAGCTTTCAATTCCAGCTTTAAGCTGGATGCAGGGAGTGAGTTATTTCAATTCCTGCAGTCATGAGTTCCAAGGCTAAGAAAGTTCTTTCAATGCTATCTTAGGTTGCAACCCAGTTCAAAACCAGCCTGACGAGTCTGATAGAAATCCTGATGTCCAAGGAGCCTTCTTACATCCGCTGCATTAAACCCAACGACAACAAGGAGCCTGGTAAGGCTGGAGACACTGAGGAGGTCAAGGAATGAACTGAGAGACTTGTTTGTAGCAAGGTGCAGCCTGTGTATGTGTGTGTGTGGGGGGTTATATATATGTATATGTAAATAGCTTAGTTAAGCTGCAGCAAAGTCATCACCTTGGATAGTTGGGGATTTGATTCCTCCCTGGTTTCTCCCAACACATGGACCACTGGGGGAGCTTCCACAGGCAGAACTTGCCAGTGAGTGTGTGTCCTTGCTGCAGGGAAGTTTGATGATTTCCTGATCCGACACCAGGTGAAGTACCTGGGCCTGATGGAGCATCTGCGGGTGCGACGAGCTGGCTTTGCATACCGGCGCAAGTACGAGCACTTCCTGCAAAGGTGAGCTTTCCCAGGGAATCCTGCCCTCCCGTAGGGGCTTCTGAGCAAGCTGTGGTTAAATGTCCAGTCCCAGTGATGGGAGGTGTCAGCAGACACTCCTCTTCACCAAAAATAACCTTTGCACGTGTCTTGTCTGGATCCGTTTTGACACGTTTTGGCATCGTCTGTCTCTAATAAAGCAGTGGGAATTTGAGGGGGAGAGTTTTCAGGAAGGGGTTTCTCAAATTTCATGCCATTTGTGTTGATGTCTTGCTGACATTTCAGGTATAAATGCCTCTGTCCAGCTACCTGGCCCAACTGGCACGGGACAGCAGCTGAGGGTGTGGAGAGACTCATCAAGCACATAGGTTACAAGCCTGAGGAGTACAAATTAGGAAGGTAAATGTCCTCACTCTGGCTGTGATCTCTGCTCTCAGTGTTTGCTGTTGGATCTTCTGTCCTGTCTGTGACACAAGCAAGGAGACAGATAACGCCCCCAGAGCAGACATTTCTTGTTTATTTTTACCTGTTTCCATGGAAGCTTCAATCCAGCCTCGTTTCTTCCATCTCTGGGTTAGGGCAGATGAGCTGCTTTGCCTCAGCTCCAGATTTCCTGCTTGCTTGGGCAGCCCAGGGCAACTTTAGGCTTGGGTGGCATCACAGCTGGTTGGAGGTCCCTGAACCTGGTTGGGGCAGCTGAAACAAGGGCCCACCATGAATGATAACCTGTTCCTGGTCTCTTTTTCAGAACCAAAATATTCATTCGTTTCCCAAAGACTCTGTTTGCTACAGAAGATGCCTTTGAGTACAGGAAACAACTGCTGAGTAAGGTTCTAGTTCCCTTCCTCTGACACAGACTAAGCAGCAGGGCCTGGTGAACCGCGTTTTGGGCTCCAGGGTGATGTAGGAGATGCCAGGTTGGACTGGGCTTGGAGCAGCTTGGGCTGGTGGAAGGTGTACCTGCCCATGGCAGGGGTGGAACAAGATGGGCTTTAAGGTCCCTCCAACCCAAACCACTCTGGGATTCTGTGCACTGTGGTGGGAGCTGAGCCCCCTGGTCTGCATAGCTCTGCAGAATCCATGGAAAACTCAGTAATCTTTCTCCAGGGTGGGGAGAAATCACTGGCTTTATTGCTTGAGTCCTGGATCTGTGGCTCCTTCAGAGCTCCTCAGTCCTATGAGTCCATGCCTAGATGTACTGAGTGCTTTTCCCTTGGAATTGGGATCTCACCTGGTGGCACCTGTCTGCACCTGCCTGAAAAGCATAAAGGAAGGGCACAGTACCTACACAGGCCACTTCTGGACCTGTTGCTGTTGTGGCTCCTCTGTTCCCTGGTGGTTGTGCAGCCCCTCCTGTGCTGGTGGAGTGTGGGATCTTGGCTCCGCAGTCTCTGGTCCTGGAGGTACAAGTGATGTCCCTGCCTCTTTTTCCAGTTTCAAGACTACAGGCCAAATACAAAGGATTCCTTGGGAAAAGAGCATACCAGAAGAAGAGGAAAGCAGGTATGGGCTCTGGAGTGGAGGATTCTCTCAGGGCTGGGCTTTCCATGGGAGCTGTAGCTTTGGGAGGTCACAAATCCATGGTGCTGTGGGTAACACTCATGGCTTCCCTGCAGGGCTGTGGGTGTCAGGTGAGATGCAAGTGTCAGCTGCACAAAAAGCATTCACAGAGCAGTTATAGAGACCCTTTTAGTTGTCTAAGTTTGGCTCCTCACACCACAAACTGCTCTTGGCCCCAGCCAGGCACCAGCTGTGGGAGCAGCTCTGAGCAGCAGCAGCACTTTGTGCCACGCACATGGGAATGTTCTGTCTTAGATCTGATCTGCTGATCTAAAATCTGCAGGCTCAAAGGGCAGCTTTCTGAGATGAGCTGTGTGCAGGGACAACAGGAGGCTGAGCAGTGACAAGGTCTGGCCCTGCCTTGGGGTTGAGCTCCCCAGTGCAGCTGAAACTGGATCAACCACTTATGATAGAGAAGAAAACATCCTAAACTTCTTGCTGTTCCCATCAGCTGATCTTTAGAGCTGCAAGAGAACCAGTTCTATCTTCTGCTGTGTGGATTAAAGGACAGCTTGGCACAGGCCCTCTGATACCTGATTGTTCTTGCAGCCATCAAGCTTGAGGCGTGTTGGCGAGGAGCGCTGGCACGGAAGGAGGCCAAGAAGAGGACGTGGGCAGTTCAGACAATCAGGAAGTAACTATCACTGTAGGGGGGTCCTGGGAAGGGCTATGGGAGGGGGGTCCCAGCGTGGAGATGGTCTCTGGACAACAAGCCCAGAGTACTGACAGTGCAGGGAGTCAAAACCAGCTCCTTCCCAGACATTTGCAAGCTGTGGTTGTAGGTAGGAGGACAAGTGCCAGGGGTTGGTCTGAAATGCCTGGCACCTCCTCAGGAATTCTCTGACTGGCACAAATTTCTGTGGCTCTGATTTGTATTTCCAAACCATAGAATCCCAGGACAGTTTGGATTGGAAGGACCTTAAAGCTCATCCAGTCCCACCCCTGCCATGGGCAGGGACACCTTCCACTAGCCCAGGTTGCTCCAAGCCCCGTCCAACCTGGCCTTGGACACTCCCAGGGATGGGGCAGCCACAGCTTCTCTGGGCAACCTGTGCCAGGGCCTCACCACCCTCACAGGGAACAATTGCTTCCTAATACTTTGCACACCCCTCCATCCCCTTTCGTCCTCCCTCTCCACTCCCTTAAACCCAGCTCCCAAAGTAGAGATGATCTTCCTTTAAGACTCCAAAGCACCATGTTCTGGCCAACAGAACTTGGGAAAAAAAAGTTAATATTTAAGACATTATAAAGCTTAAGATTGCCACTGCTGTACCTCTGTTAACATCAGTGATCTGTTAACCTGTTGTGTGTCCCCTGTACCTCACCTCACTCCATGGATTTCTCAAGGTCACATGTCATTTCTGGTTTGGTGTTTTCTGTAGGTTCATAACTGGCTTCATCAATCGGAAGAAGCCCCTTTGCCCAGAGAACAGGGAGTTTGTGAGGCTTGCCCAGTACAAATACCTGGTGAAGCTCCGAGACCACCTTCCAAAAAATGTCTTGGACAAGAGCTGGCTCCAACCTCCCTCCATCCTGGAAGAGGTGGGTGCTGCTGGAGGCTTTGGGAGAGGTGAAGGTGCTTCTGTTCTGTGGTCATGTGTGTGCATTCCTCGTGTGGGAGAAGAGCAGGGATCTGCTGGCTTGTCCCCTTTGGAAGAGCCTGAGATCTGCTGTGTCTGGATGAGAGTGGGAGGAATGACCCCAGGTTTGTGTTTCCAAGGGGAAGGAGGGAACTCTGTGTTGTTTTAAACAATAGAAAGGAAAAATGCACAGACAGAAAAGTGAACTCAAAAGCCCTATGAAGACAAAATTAATCCCAAGAGCTTTTAGGCTCATGGCACAGACAGACCTGTTTGCACAACTTCCCTACTGTTTTATTTTAACTTTTTTTGATGTAGACATCCGAGCTGCTCCAGAAGATCTGCATGAGGAACCTGGTGAGGAAATACTGCCGGGGGGTCACTGCTGAGAGGAAAGCCCAGGTAACCAACACCTGAGTGCCAGTGTGTGAGTTCAAACACGCTGTGCCTGAGTGACCTCTGTTACCTGTGGAGGAGCATCTGGAACACAGGCTGCACCTCCTGCTGCTGCTGCCCTCACCCACTCAGGGATAAGAGCAATCCCCAACCTGGAGTCAGGGATTCCTTCCAGTGTCTCTTGCAATGTATGGAGCAGTTCTCCTCCATACATGTGGGGCTTTATCTTATGGCATTAAAGCTGCACTCCATGTAATTAGAAAAGACCCATAAATCAGAAAAATCTGTAGGAATGTCCGTGCTGCCCCTTTATTTGGTATAATACAGGAATAGCCTAAAGCTGTTGGAAGAAATGCAGCACAATTCCACGATTCCATAGTCAGGTGGGCAATGCATGAGCGGAAGGATGTTGGGCAGTAACAGTGTTCACATCAGACCTGCTGATGTTCCTGATGGAGGATCTCTGAGGATAAAGGCTGTTCCTCCCCACCTCAGTTGCAGCAGAAGGTGGTGACCAGTGATGTTTTCCGAGGGAAGAAGGAGGGATATGTCCAGAGCATCAACCAGCCCTTCCTGGACACCCGGCTGAGTGAGTGCACAGCAACCCTCAGGGCCTTGGCCACAGGCTCCTGCTCAGGGAAGGTCTGTTGGACCAAACAGACTCATGAGAAATTCCCACCTGACAGAGGCAGCATCACCTCCTGCATTTGGACCCTGCTGTTGGAGTTCCTTCCTCTGCCATGTCTAGTGACACTTACTCAGAGATCAATCTGCCAGACTGGCTCTCACACTGGGGGTACTGGGATCCCTTTGGGACACAGAGCCAGAAACCCGAGCAGAATTCCCTGTGGGTGGGGGTGGATCAGGGTCTGAACAAAGAGCAGACTCAAGAACGGGCAGGAACTCCCAGTGTGAATTAATTGTCAGGCAAGAGAGTCACAAAAATGGGTTTGGGGGTGGCTGGAAGTGACCACCCTCAGTTTGGAAGGGATTGTGCCAGAGGGACGAGGACAACTGGGATGAAGACAGTGCAGCTCTCTGGTGTTGGCTGGGGCAGTGGTAACTGTCTGTGGCTATAGGTCTGTCACCTACACTCAGTTTGTCTTTCTGGTTTGCTCCTCAGAAGTGAATGATATAAACCCCAAAGTGCTGCAGCTCATCCAAGGGGAGAACATCAAGGTAAGGGAAGGACAGAACCCTTGGAATAGGCTTCACTGGAGTCCTGGAGCTGGTTGGTCACATAGGGCCTGATGAATAGCAGTGGAGCCACTATTTCCTTGCTTTTAAATTGGAGACAGGCCTCAAAATGTACCTAAATAAGTTATTTAAGATTCTATTCCTAGCCCTGTTCGGGCTGTACAGGGCAGGAGCAGATCCAGGGTGTCCATGTACTTCCCATGGTTCTGGCACAGAGGGCACAGGGGACCCATCTTGCTCAGAGCAGGGTTCTGCTCTCTGGATTTCCCAGTACAAAGAATCCAGATCCCTGTGAGCAGAGCTTGGCAGGAGCTGCTGAGAGCTGGGCCTGCAGCTCCACAGGCAGAGCTGCCCCTCACTGAGCTGCTTCCAGTCAGGAAAACTCAACTGCCTGGCCCAGGCCCTGCAGCAGTGAAAGTGCTGATTCCAACTCGTTGTTTTCAGTATGTGACCCCCGTGATAAAATATGACAGGAACGGGTTCAAGGCACGGGAGCGGCTCCTGGTGCTGACCCAGAGCTCGGCCTACGTGGTGGAGGTGGCCAAGGTCAAGCAGAAGATTGACTACTCCACATTGAAAGGTAACTCTGGGAGTCCTTTGTCCAAGGCCAGGATGGGGCTTGGAGCACCCTGGGCTAGTGGAAGGTGTCCCTGCCCGTGGCAGGGGTTGGAATGGGATGGGCTTTAAAGTCCCTTCCAACCCAAACCATTCCATGACTCTGTGATGAGTCCATGAGTCATGGTGGGGCTTCATGTCCTGTCAGAGACCCTGGGAGAAGGATGAACTTCTGAAACTTAGTCTTACAAAGATATTTGGAGCAATGATCTACCTGGGAACAGCTTTTCCTGGGGGATGGACAAAGGATTTGGGTGTAAGCCTTGAGATAGAATTTTGTAACTAAGAGAACACAGTTCTTTGCCCTCTGGAGCTGGGTTTGGTGGGTTTTCCTCTAATTTTGGATTTCTTCTGAAGGGATCTCCACCAGTAACCTGAGTGATGGGATCGTGGTCATTCATGTTCCAGAGGACAACAAACAGAAGGTAGAAAATTGTGATGTAGCTCCTGTGAGCTGGTGGTTAGAAATAAGGTCTTGTTGCTGATGCTTCCAATATCATCCTATAAAATACTGGGATTACATAATTACTGAGGCTTATTAATTTCTCTGCATCAGACTTGTGCTCCAGACCATTCCCCAGCTATGTTCCTGTATCTGGACATGCTCTTGCCTTTTTTTAGAGCCAGAGTTGCTCTAAATCCTAAATAATCCCTGGAAAGAATGTTTAATTTGGTCACTTCTGCCAGGCAGTCACTGCTCTGGCATTCCAAAGGAGTCTCCCTGAGTGCACCATTGCTCTGTGGTCACATTCTGGGGTGGTGCCAGGTGACTTTATCCCTCTTTTCTCCTCTCCAGGGCGATGTGATCCTGCAGTGCGAGCACGTTTTCGAGACGGTGACGAAGCTCTGCATGTTGGCCAACAAGCAAAGCCTCGTTAAGGTTGTGCAGGGAAGGTGAGGAAGGAAGGTGGATGGGCACCACTGGGCAGGCTGTATTCTATGGAAAAGCCTGCTTCAAAACCTTTTAGGTCTGGACTACTCAGGTCAAGACTATTGCCCTCACCCAGCAGACAGTGCCCGAAGCTGGTCAGGTCTAATGCAGCAGCATTCCATGGCTTCTGTAGGCACAGGAGAGACAGGATAGGATGCACTGAGAGAAAATATATTAAAAATCATCCCAACCTTTTTCCCAGGCTAATGAGGCTTATTTCCATGGTGGGTGCACCTTGCTGGGTGTGCTGCTCTGCTCTGAGAGCTGCCCATGCCCCAGCTACCTAAACCCCAAACTTACTTATAGGTGATTGCACTTTAAAACCACCTTTTTCAGGTTCCTGCTGCTGTGTCCTGCACTTGAGGTTGTGAGTTTAGTGATTTCCCAGTGGATCCCATTAGCCCCAGGTCTGAGGAAAGCCAGCTGGAAAGCTGGGGGTCACCTGAGGATAAATGCTCCTCTCCCAAAGGGATTGAGGAGGCCCAAAATGTGACTGCAGAGCTGAGGATCCTTCAGCCACGGCCCCGAGCTGAGGGCAGGTGGATGGTCTGTGTCTCTGATCTCCCTGTGAATTGGAGCTGGCAGGTGAAACCTGCACTTCTGCTCCAGCTTTTCTCCCTGGCTTTTGCCTTTCAGCTGTAATTAGATTTGGTGTGTTCAGTGGTTTTCTCCAGGTCAGATCTGCTTAACTTCTAGTGCTTAATTGCACCAGGAACATTCAAAGCCTGGGCCAGGCAGGGACATTCCATTCATCAAACCCATCAGCCTGGGGGGGATAATGCAATTGTTTAGGAAATTCACCTAAGCTGGGGCTCTGATCTCTCATCTAAGGAGATTTGCCAAGGAACAGAAATAAAGGGGGCTTAGAGTAAAGCCTATTGTGGGGAGAGCACTCCTGGGGGTTCTGTCCTTGCAGCCTCCGGTTCCGCATCGGCTCCGGGAAGGAGGGGACGATGGTGTTCGCTGTGGGGAAGGAGTCTCAGATCTTCAAGGACAAGACTGGACAACTAACAGTGGTAAGGCCTCATCTGAGCACGGGAATACACCTGTGCTTCCTCCTGTGACACCCTACACCTGCAGAGAGCACAGCCAAGTGCCCTTCGTGGGAGTTCAGGAGGAATTGAGTCCTCTCACAGAGCAGAAGTACAGGAGTCACTACTCACCAGTGTTTACCTGCATGAGGTGATGCACAAGAGCTGGTTCTGGCTGTGCTGGGAGCTGCAGGTCCATGAGTTGTGTAGGAATTGCCACTGCTGCTTGCCCTCGAGCTGGCCCAGGGATGGGGGAGCAAGGCTCACCCCTGGCTTGGTCAGTTAGAGAATTTAACCTAACCCAAATTCAATGAGCACCTGCAAAATGAGGTCTCAGGTGACATTTTCCACCTCTTATTGCCTCCCTCAACCAAGTTATGCCTGGAATCGGTTGGGGGATGGAGGGGAGGCACTTCCTGTCACCCAAGCAGGTCATGTGAGGAGCTGAGAGCTCCAAGGAAGAATTCCATGGAGGTGTAATACCCTCAGGGCACTGGTCAGCTGTCCCTAATTTAATGACTCCTTTTTCTTGTCCCAGGTGTCAACCCAGGTAAAGTCTTGATGAGAACCAGTTCCTGTTCCCGGGCCCTGCCTTGGCTGGGAGCAGAAAGGAGCCTGCAGGATGAGACCAGCCCTCACATCTCCCCTGGAATCTCTGATGCCACAGGGCTGCTGTGATTTGAGAGTTTGCTTGCATCTTTTAGGCTCTTTTTTTATAGCTTAAAACTACTCAACTATAGCTAAATAAAATCCACGATGTTGCTGTAACATTCCAGTGAGCAGAGATGCTCGTTACACGGTCACAGGGACGTGTTTAAACCAAAAGCTGCCATTCCACAGCTAAAATGTCTGTCTCTGAGAGCTCTAACGGTCAGGAAAGATTAAGACAGAAGCCAAAAGGCTTCTTTAGCTGTACTTTGAGTCACAACTCAGGAGAACTGCAAAAAGTGCAGATCACTGATGTTAACTCTGGTCTGAAAACACCTTTTCTGTGGGCAGACTGGCAAAGCCTTTAGCTCAGAATGACGAGAGGAGGGTCAGGGCTGGTGCAGATGGTTTTGGTGCTTTGGTTGAGCTGAAACTGCAGTTAAACTGAAAAATCCACGTTCACCACACAACCTTCACTTATCTAAAAAAACCCAACCAAACAAAAACTCCCCCCTCCCCCAATCAAAATAGCATCATCACAACACCAAGTGAAAAGGGACAACTTACACCAAATCCACCCCTTGTCCCTTCACCACAGTTAAAACTAAAATGCCCCATGCTCAGGTCCTTGACTTGCTGCCTTTACCCCCTGGGGCCTCTGCCCTGAGCAGTGCCAGGGGGTCAAATTAACTCCACAAGGAGGTGGTATTTCTCCCCCAAAGCTCCTCCCACCTCCATGGCCCACGAGGCCATCGTGCTTCCAACAAGTAATAAAGTGACTCACGTGTAAATATGAAATTTCTTCTAATTTATTGTGTTATATTAAAAAAACAAAAGTACATGTTGCAAACATCAACCATACAATGAAATCCAGCGGAAGCTTGTTTTGTGCCTAAGTCTGAACAGGAGAGAATGATTGTACAGAACAGGAATCTGCTGTTGTCCATGAAACAATTCCATTAAGACTGAAAGGTTCTACCTACACTTTGCTCTAAGGTGAGATGAGAGCTCAGAGCCTTCCAGAGGTCATGGGGCTCAGGAGGATCCAAACCTGCTTCTGGGAGTGCAGGAGCAGCTGCTTTGGTGCTCCAGGTACACGGACACAGGTGGGGAGGTGTCAGCCTGGGGTGGTCACTGCCACCTCTCCTGCAGCCCCACCTGTGATACGAGCTGCAGGTCCACAAAATCTCTCCCCAGGAAAGACTTTGCTGAGCTCTCCTGGGCTATGCTGTCACTGCTGGTGGCTGGAGAAGGAAAGCAGACATGTCTGCTGTCCCTGGGATAATCTGAAGAGCTGCTTGTGCCCAGGACACCTGCCCTGAGCCCCACCTGCACCTGAGAGCTGAGGCAAAACCACTTAGAGTAACGAGGCTCAGGAGCTGAGAGCATTTGTGCAATGGCATTACCAGAGTGTGCACTCAAGGACAGGGGCAGGAGGTAAAGGACACCCCACCACCACAGCACAGCTTTGTGCACCACTCCAGCACAAAGGGTAAACTCAGGAGTGTGTTAAGGCAGAGTCTGCCCAGAAACACAGGAACAAAACTGAAATTGGAACTTAAACTCTCCTGGAGTGACTTTACTAAACCAACAGCTCTACAAACTGCTGTACAAAGATTAAAAACAACCATTCCCTGTTTTTTAAAGAACTTAGTTTGCAAAACCCGAACGAGAAAAGCCTGAAGCCAGTTAAGACTCTATTTACAGAGAAGTTAATCACATAGATGTGACCTGTCAGGTGCTTAGCACTGGTGTCACCTCCTGGAGCTGAACCTGCTCTGCCCTACAGGATGTGGCTGGAGTTTGTCTGGGGTCTCCCAGGTAGGTCAGACCCAGCTCAGCTGAAGGGAGCAGGGATTGCTGCAGGACTGTTGGTGTTCTGGAGTCCTGGGCTGCTGGTCCTTGTTCACCCACTGCTGAGACAGAGTCTCAACCCCTCAGAGGCAGCAGGTCTGTTACAGAAGCTCAGAAACCTAAAACACCCCAGTAACACACCAGTAAGTGTCAAAGTACACAGTGCTGGAGAACCAGCAACCCAGGACTTCCCTTCCTTGCTCCCCAGCTTATCTCAGCCAGGAGGGGAGAGGCTCTGGTTCCTTCAGCCCCTGCACTCTGGACTGCTACAAACCCAAACAGGTGTAAGTACAACTCAAACTAGAAGCCCTGAACTGTCAGGACAGAACCGAAGCTGCTGAACCTCAGGGTAACTGTTAAGCTCTTATAAACCAGTAGCTGAAGAAGAAAGAGGAGAAAGGTACAACAACCCCACCTGCCACAGACACCAGCTGCCCATAACTTAGAGAAGTCTTTGGTTACTAGAAAGATGTCCTCAGCTTAACTTTGAAATTTTTTAGCTTTACTTGATGATGTAAAATTCTACAAACACTTCATACTGAATTTCAGCCCCTCCAGACAAGCTCTGAATAACTGGGGTGTAACTGCTCTGTGGAACAGAAGCCTTGGGGTAATAGGGCTGGTGGTGCTGCAACACCTTTGGTTTATAACTGTTCACATGCCCTCAACAGCCCTGAGCCAGGAGCAGGGATCCTTGGAGCAGAACACAGAGCTGCTGTTCCAGAGGACTCTGGCTGTTAAGGGCAGTGCTAAATATTCCAGAGAAAGGGTCAAAAGAAACTCTAGCCCAGGCCAGAGTGCTCCAGTGTCGGCCACAGTGCTGCTGAATTGGGAGTTTAACACTTCCTACCTCGGGTTTCTCTCCCTCCCAGGATTTGTTACCTGAACTATCACAGCTGTGGCTCTGCTTCCAGCCCTATGGAATGATACCCCATCTCCCACCATCACTGTCACTTGACTCCACAACAGGCAACGGGAGCTGAGGAGGTAGATGAAATATTCATTTACAACAGAAAAGCACTCTCAGAAAACCAGACTGCCTTCTCCACACTCTGCCCTTCCGCACACAGCTGCCTCTGCTAAAAAGACTTGGAATACGCTCAGGATAAAGTCAAATAAGGATTATCTGCCTCTGGGCCACTGTCTGCTGCTCTTCCCTGTGGTGCTGCCCTCATTCAGAGCAAGGCAATGCTCCTGGATCAGTTCCAGAAGGGAACTTCTGCCCCCCCACCAATGCTCCCCTGCCACGGAGGCACTGAACCTGCTGTGACTCCTGAGTTATTCCTGTGACTCCTACACAGCACAGAACACACCTTGCTGACCTGGGAGCTGCTGGAAACCAACTCCCCAGCTCCAGGCTCAGGCAGAAGCTCTAAGCAATAACCAGTACCAACATCACCCTAAGGGAAAGCAATCACAGACAATTTGCTCCTGATCCTCCTCTTTTTGGAGGAATTTTAACCTTGAACCGTAGGGATAAAACAGGGAGGGGTCTCCCCTCAGTGCTGCAGAAGCTCCACTGAATCCTTGGAGGAGCAGGTCCTGGGAGCTGTGGGGAGCCAGAGCCAGGCCCAAGGGAGCAGCCCCCCTGCTCTGAGGGGTCCCTCTGCCCCAGCACTCCAGGAACATCACCAGCCAGTGCCATTTGTCCTTCAGGGAGTCACCCCAAGGCACTCCCGAGCTCCCAGCCCTGCAGACCTGGAAGACAGGGAGCTGTGCAGAAGCTCTGTGTCCAGATCCCAGCCTTTCCTGAGTGCCAGGAGTGTGGGTCAGGGAGTGCCTGGAGGGAAGGAGGATGGCTGGGCTGGCTGAGCTTTTGTTTGTTTGTTGGTTTGTGTTTAAAGTGCAGGATAATTACCAAAGCCAAAGGCAGCCAGCCCTCCTCCTCTCTATCACAAAACAGCAACAACAAGAGTGCTAAAAATTCAGGGCATTTCTCCAGCTGCTCAACAGGCCCTTACAGAACCCACCGTACGCCCAGTAACCTCGTTTATTCTTGCCCTACAACTACAGCATTTAAATACCCCAAATAACCTAGAGTTTGTTACAAAACATAATTTACAGACTGTGCTGGGTAGAAGTTGAACCTCCTGGTCCTCTGTTGCTTGCCCAGAGCTGGGGCCTGGTGCTCACCTGGCTCACTGGTGCAGGTGGGCCCTGTCGTCGGGGCGCTTGATGTGGATCCTCCTCACGCGCTCGATGCGCTCCCGCTCCTCGTCCTCCTCCAGGTGGTGGGACCGACCTGCTGCCCCCCCTGTGGCCTCCAGGAGTGCATTGTCAGGTCCCCTCCCGTCCTGGGACTCGTAGAGCAGAATGTTCAGTGTCTCCTCATAAATTCGGGCTTCTGGGAACTCCACCTGCCCACCCAGAGAAGAGAAGGTCACTCTTACCTGTTGCCTGTCACTGCAGGCACCAGATTACCTCAGTCTTAACTCCTGATACCTGCTTTTACAATTTCTTAACTGCACTCCAGCCACAGAAATGATTTCTGGCACAACCCTTTCCATTGCATTATTGGTTTCCAGCCTTTGAGACCCTGCAACCAGTTGGGCTTTTCCCAAAATCACTCTGCACGCAGGGCAGGCTCAGACAGGTCTTTCCTGGGAAAGGTAAGAAGCACAGGGAACGTGTGCCATTGCTTGCCTGGATCCCTCTTTACACAGGGATGTAGAACCACTGAATGATTTGGGCTGGCAGGGACTCTAAATATCATCTAGTTCCAACCCTCAAACCTGTTTAAATGCACAGGTTTAGCCTAAAGATGAAGAGCTGGACTGAAGGTGCCTTATGGAATATCACAACTGCCCAGTGTTACGTGCCATGGCCAGGCAGTCCCTGCTCTGAGCCCCAGGAGGAGCTCCATGTGCCGCCCCACTGAGAAGCTGAACAGTGCCAGCTGTCAGGGTACCACCGTCAGGCAGCAGCAGCAGGGCCCACAGCAGGCACATCCCAGGTTTCCCCGTACCTTGGTCTGCTTCTTCTCGGTGGCGTAGACGATGGAGGTGCAGCAAACCTCGGCGATCTTGCGGCCCTGCCCGTAGAAGGACCAGCAGCAGATCTCGTCCCCGATGACGTCCTTGATGAACAGCACCCGCCCGTTGAACCGCAGGGACAGCTTGTCAAACAGCTCGATGTTCTTCAGCATGTTGTCGTCAGAGTTGCTGGGGGATGGAGGCAGCAGGTATTTACAGAGCACGTGGAACAGAGCAGGGGGCACTTAAAGCCCCAAACAACCAGCTTCCTTTCATTTACAGTGTCATAGGATCACAGGATGGTCTGAGTTGGAAGGGATCTTAAAAGATCCAGTTCCACTCCCTTACCATGGGTGGGGACACCTTCCACTAGGACCCGTCCAACCTGGCCTCCAACACTTCCACGGATAGGGCAAACCCAAGACATTAATTCTTACTATTTCACTACTACAAGCAGGAAAACCTGCTGCTGAAGCAGCAGCAACTCAACAGCAACAGCCCCGTAAACAACTGCCCAAGGCCATTTCACCTGTGTGCAAAATCCTATGGCTCGAATAAAGCCATTCCTGAGCCATTCCACCAGCTGGATGGACACAGTGTTATGCCATGAAACTTAAAAGGGCAATGATGACAATTTCACCACCCCCTGAGAACACTGCACCATGGAAGGCTTCCTGTACTCAACTATCACACTGCAATCCATGGGAAAGCAGACAGCACTTGGCCAGGAGCCTCTGCCAGCTGCACCTAAGGATAAGAGGAACTGCTCTGGCACAGGAATAGCACAGGCTGAGCCTTCCACTGATGGCAGCAGACTCCATTCTGACTCAAGTTTGAAATTAATTGGGAAAAAATGGAGTGCATGCCAACACCAATCTGTTATTGGGTCTGGGGGAAGAAAAAGGAAACGCTTCTCATGGATTTCAGTCTACGAAAAACTTCCATCAAGTCAAACTGAAGTCACTTACCTTGTGTAGGAATATTTATTGTTGCTTCTGTTGTACAACAACTTCACTGCTGGCTGTAAGAAACAAAGCCCAGATCAGTCACAAGAAGCACAGTGAGAGGTGGAACCTCAGCCCAGGCCCAGGCCCCACAGAGACACTCTAGAATTCCCAGTTGGATTTTGGTGATGGTGTTACTGCTGCTGCTGCAAACCTGTAATGCACAGGTTGGCAGCGGGGCTGCAGTCCCTCCTGACCCCTTCTGGGACTGGATCCTCAGCTACTCTTATAGATGATATATCCTCTGCCTTTGGATCCTCAGCTATTCTCACCTGCCCTGTGCCTTATCACCACCCCCTGCCATGGCCAGGTACACCTCCCACTATCCCAGGTTGCTCCAAGCCCCAACGTGGCTTTGGACACTTCCAGGGATGGGGCAGCCACAGCTTCTCTGGGCAACCTGTGCCGGGGCCTCACCACCCTCAGAGCCAATTCCTTCCCAATATCCTATCTAATCCTGCCCTCTGGCAGTGGGAAGCCATTCCCCCTTGTCCTGTCCCTCCATCCCTTGTCCAAAGCCTCTCTCCAGCTCTCTTGGAGCCCCTTTAGGCACTGCAAGGGGCTCTAAGGTATCCTCACAGCCTTCTCACCTAAACACCCCCAGCTCTCCCCAGGGCACAGACGGCCCCTCTCACCTTGTTGGAGGTGGCGATGAGTTTCTGCTCCTCCTTGGAGGAGGTGATCACCGGCACTTTGCAGAACGGCTCGTACGCGTCCTTGTTCTGTGGGAGCAGGGACCACACAGCAGCTCAGTGACACGAACTGTTCCAGTTTCATCCCAGCCTCCAAATCCGCCAGTGAGACCAAGAGAAATTCTTGCTGCCCACCCCCAGCAGCCTCCCCCGGCCCCTCCCCAGCCCTGGGCCCCACCTGCAGAGCTGCCTGGCACTCGTCCACCAGCCCCTGCACCAGGTAGTACTTGGCCTCAGCCAGCAGCTCCTCGATCTCCCGGCGGCTCTCCGGGAGCGGCACGGCCCCGTCCCGCAGGTAGTTCAGGATGGTCCCAAAATGCTTCCCACAGCGGTCGATCAGGATCCAGCCTGGGGACAGGGAAGAGCACAGTGAGGACAAGCAGAGGCAAATGTGGCAAAAGGCCCTGACAGTGTCAAAGTGCTGACGGACAGACAGAGGGACAGTCCCTGCTCTGGAGCTCAACAGCACTGCTATGTACAGACCCTGGGGGGAAGAAAATCATGGAATGGTTTGGGTGGGAAGAGACCTTAGAGATTATTTAGTCAACTCCCCTGTCACAGGTAGGGACACCTTCCACTAGACCAGGTTGCTCCAAGCCCCATCCAACCTGGCCTTGGACACTTCCAGGGATGGGGCAGCCACAGCTTCTCTGGGCAACCTGTTCCAAGGCCTTACCACTCCCATGGGGAAGGTTTCTTCCCAATATCTCATCTAAATTTCCCTCCTTCAGCTTAAAGCCATTCCCCCTTGTCCTGTCACTCCAGGCCCTTGTCCAAAGTCCCTCTCCAGCTCTGGAAACCCCCACCCAAAGGGGTTCTAAGGTCTCCCCAGAGCCTTCTCTTCTCCAGGTGCGTAAAAAGAGCTACAACCAGAGCTCTCCCTGGAGAGCTGCAATTGCAGGATCCACATGTCACCTCTGGGTGCTGGAATCGGGACCCTGAGGAACACAAGGCAGTGGAGGCTGGAGTCTCCCTGCCTGAACAGATGGCCACTCTCAGGCTGAGGCTCAGGAATGCAGCGAGGAAACGCTTGTGGGGAAGGAGTCATATTTTGGACAAATAAGGAAAGTAGGTTAAGGCAGACCCTGGGTGTTCTGCATGAATGGAATTACGAGTGAAGTCTGAACATTTGGTTCGGTTTGGAAAGGGAACACAGCCCTTTCGTGCTGTTCTGAGGGAAACTGAGACACTCTGCAGCAGTTTTACTCCAGGCTTCCCATCTCCCTCATTCCTGCTGTCTGCAGAACACACAGTGTGTGCTCAAAGTGTGATTTTACAGACTAGAAACAAACTGGAAAGTAGGAGGCAGAACTAGAGACAGAGAAATCACGGAACAAAGGACTCATCCAGGCTAATGAACACATTACACTTATCCAAGTGGAGCAGAAAAAAGCCCATTTGGCAATTCAGAAGTATGGAAAGCAAGAAATCCCATTTTAGTGGGAGATCTGGTGGAAGGTGTCCCTGCCCATGGCAGTGGGGCTGGAACTGGATGATCTTTAAGGTCCTTTCCACTCAAACTATTGTGGGATTCTGTGACAAAGAGGAAGCACAAGCCATGGCAATGAACAAGGACATCCATATTCCACAAGTGCAGATGCTGCCCAAGTTCACCAGAGCACACCAACACCCAGGGAGGTAAAGGGCAAGCTGAGGGCAGAATTAGCATCCCCAAACTTCTGCTATCCTCTCTGATTCCTCTGTAGGCTGGAAAAATCTGCTGCAACTTCATGTTTACAGATGGTGAAACCAAAGCAGAATTGCTCATTTCCATGTGGAGGGAGAGGAAATGAGAAAACATTTGGAGCAGTGTTGCAAAACATGAGTGACCACTAAAACAGCTTTAAAAACCTTCTGTTTCACCCAAACAGCCCAAACGAGATGACTCACAGGGAGGTGACCCCAGCGCCCCTCAGCCACAGCAGAGCCAACAAGTGGGTTGAGCTGAAGTCTGTTAGAGCTGGTTTTTGGTTGCAGTGTTACAAAACCCTCCTGTATCCATTTAGGCAGAGATACAGAATCCACAGGCTGTATGTATCAGAGACCATGGGATGGTTTGGGTGGGAAGGGACCTTAAAGCTCATCCAGTCTCACCTCCCTGCCAAGGGCAGGGGCACCTTCCACTAGACCAGGTTGCTTCAAGCCCCCTCCAATCTGGCCTTGGATACTTCCAGGGATGGGGCAGCCACAGCTTCTCTGGGCAACCTGTGCCAGGGCCTTACCACCACAAGGGAAGAATCTCTTCCCAATACCCCATCTAACCCTGCCCTCTGTCAGTTTGAAGACATTTCCCTTGTCCTGTCCCTCCAGACCCTTGTAACCAGTCTCTCTCCATGTTTCTTGTACCCCCTTCAGGTCCTGAAGAGCCACAATTAGGTCACCCCAAAGCTTCTCTTCTCCAGGCTGCACAATCCCAATTCTCTCAGCCTTTCCTCACAGCAGAGCTGCTCCATCCCCCTGACCACCTCGGTGCTTCCTCTGGACTCGCTCCAACAGCTCCATGTCCTTCCTGTGCTGGGACCCCAGAGCTGGAGCAGCACTGCAGGGGGGGGTCTCACCTGGGCAGAAGGGCAGAATTCCCCCCTCCCCTCACTCCTTGGTACATGCATGCATCAGACCTTCAGGGAATTAACCTTCTGTCTTACAAGAAGTGTCCACAACAGGATCCAAACACTCCAGCCAAACCAGACATTTTCCAGCCAAGCTCTGACAGGTGAAACAGGAGCCTGACACTGGACACTGCCTGATGCTCCAGTCTCTTATCAGCAGCTGGACAAAGAACAGCATCTCCATCAGCTGGCTACAGCAGCGGGGAGTGAGGGAAAAGTCCCACTGGGAGTGAGGGGAAAAATCCCATTGGGAATGAGAGGAAAAATCCCATAGCAGTAAAAGAGAATTGAAAACAGATGGATGCACCTGGAAAACTCAAATCCTTCTCTCTGCTCATTACCATGCAAATAAAATGTTCCAAATATGCTGATTTGCTACAGTTCATCAGCAATTTCTAAGCTGTAAATAATCATCTGCCACCCACAGCCAGAGAACTCCAGACTTTTCTCCTACAGCCTAAGGAGTAGCAGGTTTGAATTGTTCAGCTGGAAGAAGGGGCTGGGAGCTGGGTCTGAGGTCACAAGGATCCAGACACAGAGCAGGACCCCATGTGCCACATTCCAGACTGGTTAAACTCCACTCCCTCCAGTTTCTCCCCAAGTCTGGCTTCTCTTCCTAAGAAACATTCTGGCTTCTTTTCCTAGGAAACATTTTGCTTGGTGCCAGGTTTTGGGTGTGACCAATTAGCAGGATTTTGAAGAATTCCAGATAAAAAGTGTTTCCTTTGACAGCTCCAATGCTATTGTCCCAGTTTCCAGGCAAGGGGAGATAAAGCAAGAACTGCTGCCATGGGAGTGTCGGGGTTACAACATACAGGAAGTATCAAATTCCTATTAAAACACAAACTGGCTTCATGGAACAATCCCACACAGACACTGTGGGAGTCACAGCAAAATAAACTTGGGATTTTACGTCTCAAACATGACATTTTAGCAGAAGAAACTACAGTTACTCTCAGATTTGGGGTGCAAACAGTACCTGCACTTCCAGGGCCTCTGAGCCCTGGGAATGGGATGTACCAGCCCTCGTGTACCTGCCCAGGATGCCTGGAGGAAGCTCTGGGATCATGCCAGGGTGGGCTTCCAAAAATTTGGAATTTCCAATCCATTTCTAACCTTGGGAACTCTGGAATTATCAAACTTAGTGATGCACAGAGCAGCTTTAGGGAGGGACAGGAGGATCCTGCTGGAGTTGCCTGAAGTTTAGCAGAGAAGGGAGGGGACTCACAACACTTCCACACCTCCAGTGCTCCCAGTCAGGGCACTGATTCCCCTTTAACAGGTTTTTTCCCCAGTCTGGTCCACAGACTGGCGTTTTTATGCAACCTCCATAGTCTGTATCCATGAGAAGTATCCCAGAGACCCCCCTTTGATCTGGAGCCCCAAACCACAGGACCCACATTACTGCTTTATCCTGGGATAACACCTGGAACAACACAGCTTTGTTTTCCCCAGCTTAAATACAAAGATTTCTGGCTAAAACAGGAATATTCAGCTAATTAGACTGTATTTTTTACATTTTTTCTCCTCCAAATCCACTTCCTCCTATCACAAGAGCCCTATAAGCCTCTAAATACAGACTGTTCCAAAGCACTTAAAAGTCAGTCCAACCCCCCTCACCATGTGCCAAATTTTCTATACCTTCAGCAAATCCAAACAAAATTTTCAAATAATAATTAACTAGTCCCAAGAAAGGTGTTTTGAACCTCCAGGCTCAGCTTTGCAGTAGCTGTTGTTAATGCAAAGGTATCCCAGTCCATAAACATTGTTAAGGGCAAAACATCAGCATAGAAATAAAGCTGAGCTTCCACTTAAACTCTGTGACATGCCCCAAACATGGGAATGCTGACATAAAACTACAAATTCTCAGAAAATTTTGCAACTGGTTCAGTTTTAGTGAAGAAAACAAACAAGAGTCTCACAAGAAAATAATTTCATTTAAAAAAAAATCAGGCTTTAGCTCATAAACCCCCACTACATTCAGAGCAAGTTCTATATTTAAGGAGACAAGAGGGAACAGCCTCGTGGGCTTCAAAGTGAACACACAAGTCCTGACTCCTGGATTCCTAAGCACAGTCCCCCCCATTTTCCACGGGTTTCTGAGCTTTAGTGTCAGTATTTCAAAAGGAAAAGATGTTCCAGGTGCTACCTGGGCCTGCCAGGAGCACTGGCCCTTCTTAGTGTCCTACTGGTGTCCAGGCACCTACTCAAGTCACCCATGTCTTTTGTTCCACATCTTTTCCTAGCTCCATAATCATGGAATCACAGAATGGTTTGGGTTGGAAAAGGCCTTAAAGATTATTTAGTCCACTCCCCTGCCATGGGCAGGGACATCTTCCACTATCCCAGGTTGCTCCAAGTCTTGTCCAACCTGGCCTGGAACACTTGCAGGGATGGGGCAGCCACAGCTTCTCTGGGCACCCTGTGCCAGGGCCTCACCACCCTCACAGGGAAGAATTCTTTCCCAATATCCCATCTATCCCAGCCCTCTGTCAGTTTGAAGCCATTCCCCTTATCCTGTCCCTCCAGACTCTTGTAACCAGTCTCTCTCCATGTTTCTTTTTGCTCATTCAGGTCCTGAAAGGCCACAATTAGGTCACCCCTGAGCTCCTTCTCTCCAAGCTGCACAATCCCAACTCTCCAGCCTTTCTTCATAGGAGAGTTGCTCCATCCCTCTGACCATCCACCCAGCCCTACCACTGGGAATTGCTCTCTGTTCTCTGATGTTTCTCCAGCCCCTCTGGCTCTGCCTGCAGCAGGAGGATGCGGTGGGGGGGGTGGGAGCAGCCCGTTCCTTACCTTCACTGTCCGTGAGCACTTCCATGCGGCCGCTGAACATGGCCTTGAGCATGGTGTCCTGCTTGGTGAGGGTCTGCATGGTGGTGTAGTACAGGGCCCCCCCCACGTTCAGCTTCACGTACTTGGAGCTGGGGCTCGTGCCCTTGAAGGACGTCGTGCGCGTCGCAGCCGCCGGCACCGCTGAGCTCACCACGCTCTCTCCCGACATCTCTTCCTGCAAGGAAGGAGTCCCCAGGTCAAGGAAGGAGTTCCCAGGTCAAGGAAGGAGTTCCCAGGTCAAGGAAGGAGTCCCCAGGTCAAGGAAGGAGTTCCCAGGTCAAGGAAGGAGCCCCCACAAAGGGACAAGGAAGGAGCCCCCACACTGGCAGTCCCACTGTGTGACCCCCAACCCTGTGTTTCCAGCGGGTGTTTCACACCCCGGCTCCCCTCGACCCCTTTGTGAAGTTCTCAAATGTTTTAGACCTTTGGTTTTGTTTTGTTTTCTTTCTGACTGCCAGAAACTGAAGGACAGAAATCAACTCGGCCTGATTTTTTTCTCAGGGTTTTTCCTGGGAATGCTAAGCTGGGTCTTGCACTGCAAAGCCAACACTTTCCCACAACAACTGCTTTCATTTCTTATGCAACTCCTACGGCTCAAGCTCTTACTCCATCAATAATATGGAACATAATTGGGCAATTCCCAACACACACAACTGGAACAGATGTGTCAAAATGCATTTTCAAGGCTTTTTTTCCCCTAGAGCACAAATGGCTCTTCAGGGAGCACACGTGGCTCTGGGGAGAGCACACATGAGCTTCCCACTCTGTTCCCTGCCCTCCCACACTTCTCCACACACCAAATCCCACCATCCAGCACCCCCCACTCCCTGTGCCTGCAGTCTGCACACAGAGTGGCCCCCAGCCACATTCCCTGTTCCTGAGCTAAGGAGGTCACACTGGAACAGGCACAGGTTGGCTCAGCTCCACAAATGCCCCAGAGCCGCTAACGACAAATCCTTAATCACCCTGAGTCTCCTTGGACTTCTGCCTCACAGGGACAGGGTGGGATGATTAACACCCCCCATCCCTGCACACCCAGCTCCCACCCCTTCTACAGCACTTGGATAACACTTCCTGCAATGAGTTTTGCTGCACTGCCACTAAACACAACACTGTCCTGCGGCAAATCTCCATGGAGCTGGAGCTGTGTGTCCATGTTGTGTGTCCAGGGTGAGGAGCAGGATGGGCAGGGCTGGCCCACGGCACAGAGCTGGGGGACTGCACCCCAAATCCCTGCCCTGCCCTCCCCAAACAATCGGCCCTAAGTCAAGGGGCGCCCGGGGGGTTTGGACACGTGCAAATCGAGCACCCCAACTGCGGGGATCGGACCCCACCTGGGGGCCCTGGACCTGCTCTCCTCTCTGAGCCCTCCAACCCCGGGATTGAACCTCCCCCGACCCGTGGGGACTGACACACACAACCCCCCCCCCCCCCACAACCCCCCGTGAGGGCCGGACTCCCAAATCCTGCCTCATCCCAATCCTCCACAGGACAGCGCCCCCCGCACACACTCCCTGGACAGGACGCCCCCGAACCCCCTCAAACGCCCGCCCTGGCTGAAGCCCCTCAGCCCCCCTGGACCGCCTCAGTTCTACCCCCCAAGATCTCCCCATCTCTCCCTCAGTCCCCTCGCCCCCTCCCACCCCACCGCTCCCCTTGCCCCCGTCCCCCCTCACCATGAACGGGCCGCAGCCCCTCGGACCGAACGAGCGCGAGGCGGGCGGGGGAACTTCCGCCCCTCGCGTCCTTCCGGCCCCGCCCGGGTGCGCCCCCCAAACCCGCCCGATGTTCCGCCGGGCCCCTCCGGGCGGTGCCGCGCTACGCTCCCGTTTCACCGGCTTGGACTGGACCGGCCCAGCACGAGCCCGTTTGTCCCGGCCCAGCCCGACCTTTTCGGTGCCAGTGAGGCCCAGTGCCGGCTGCTCTCCCTGCGCGGAGCCGGTGAGCAACGGGCGGAACGGCAGCGGTGGAGCGAGTTGGCGGCCGGACCCGGGGAGCGGACCCGGGGTGCGAGGAGGGGGCTCCGGCCGCGGCCCGAGGGGACCGGGGGGTCCCGGAGGGTCCCGGGGCCGCTCGGCCCGGCCCGACCGGCACGGTGTCCGCCGGGGGCGACGGTGAGGGCCCGGGGGCTGCGGGGTCCGCGGGGCGAGCGGCGAGGACGGAACCTGGGCCCGGAGTGAGGGGGCTGTGAGCGGGGTTGGGGGGCTGGGAAGGGACTGGAGGGGCTGAGGGAGGTCTGTGGGGACTCTGAGAGCGGCCGGGGGGCTGCGAGAGGGTCTCGGGCGAGCTGCGAGGAGGTCCTGAGGAGGCTGTGAGAGGGGCCCAGGGAGGCTGTAAGAGGAGTCCGGGAGGGTTATGAGAGGGGCCCTGAGGGGGCTGTGAGAGGGGTTTGGAGGCGCTCTCTGGCTGCTTTGCTCGCGGCATGGCCCAGTCCCGAGGTGTGGAGCCCCCTTCGGGGGCTGTGGTGGCTCCCAGTCCTGCCGCCACAGCTCGGGGGTGGCACCTGCTCGGATCCCACCAGTCCCCGTGGCCCTGGATCGCCTTGTCCTTCCCACACGGAGTTATCCCTGCTCCCCAGCAGCCACTGCCCAAAGCCCTGGGACTGCTTCTCCTCTCCTGGAGCTTTCCCTACTTACCCTTCCCTTGCTGGTGTGCTGAGAGGGAAATCTGGCCAAAGAACTTATAACTGCCCAGGGAAGCTCTAAACCTCCAAACCACCCACAGGGAATGTGCTGATCCGTGCAGGAGCTGCCCCAAGGCACTGGGTGGGATCATGTGTGTGTGTAAATGAGCATTGCACACTTCTCCTGAAGAAGGGACCCCTCAGGTGAGTTCCTTGTCACTGGCTCTGGGTGTTTTTTGTCTGGTGAGTGGCAATAAATCAGTGTCCCTTGTGCCCTTTGCCCCCTGTCCCTGCCTGTAGAGTTGTTTTTACCTGTGAACATAATAGAGGCTGGAAGAGGAGGTGGAGTTCAGGAGTAGAAAACAGTGTCGGAACACCAGTTTATTTATTTTTTTTCCTCTCAAAATCTCCCTGCCTGCAGCAGCTGTGGACTGTGCTGGAAGGTCCTGTGTCAGTGTGTGTGTCCTGGGGCAGCCCCGTGACAGGGCCCTGCCTGTGTGTGCTCACATTTATTCCTCTGCTGTTGGGTTCTCCCCTCCCTGGGCGTTGCTGCAGTCAGTGCAGAGGCAGAGAATTGCTCTACCCTGTGTGTTTTTCCCCCCTCTGCTCCCAGTTTTCCAGGTGTCTGCTCCGCAGAGCCCCAGCCATGTTCAGTGCCAGCCAGAGCTCCCGGGCGCAGTTCCTGGACAAGGCGCGGCAGGCGCGGGAGGAGCGGCGGGAGCTGAAGGAGAGGGAGCGAGCGGCTGTGCAGCTCCAGGCCCTGGTCAGGAGGTTCCTGTGCCGCTGCCGCCTCCAGAGGGACATCAGGTGTGTGGGATTCATGGAATTGTGGGGTGGGTTGGGTTGGAAGGGAGTTAAAGGTCATCTCGTTACAACCCCCTGCTGTGGCAGGGACACCTTCCACTCGTCCGGGTTGCTCCAAGCCCTGTCCAACCTGGCCTGGAACACTTCCAGGGATGGGGCAGCCACAGCTTCTCTGGGCAGCCTGTGCCAGGGCCTCACCACCCTCACAGGGAACCATTCCTTACCAATCTCCTATCTAACCTTGCCCTCTGGCAGGTCCTGTCACTCCAGGCCCTTCTAAAATGTCCCTCTCCTTTCTATCCCTTTCCATTTCCCTTTGCCTTCTCTTTTCCCTTTCCCTCCCCTTTTCCTCCTGGAATTCTACCTTTGCTCTTACCTGGAGAGGTTTTCTTGGCTTTTAACAGCTCATTTTTCTCACTTTGATAGGAAGGAGGTGGACGATTTCTTTGGTACAAATGAATCTGGCTCAAGTAAAAGAAGTGCTCTGTCTGTGTTCAGAATTGCCAGGAAGCTGCTGTTTGTGTTTAATCCCAAAGAGGACAAGGAGGTGAGGACACTGCCCTGACCTGCTGCTTTTCTTTTGAGGATGTGTTTTAACATATTAAATATATTTAATTCATTTTCCAGTGATCCTGTAGGTTCCTGCAATGTATTTTGGCCTCAGCAATGTGGTCTCTGTCTCCTGGTCCTTCCTGGAGGGATCTACCTGTAGGAATGAAACAGGAGATGCCTTGAATTTTTCAGTAGTGGTTCTGTATTCAGGGCATGGTTTGGTGGATGTTTTTCCTGGTGACTGTGCCAGCTGCAGGAACTGAGCAGTGCTGAGGATTTTGGCACAGCAGTTCCCCAGACAGGGACCTTGTGGCAGCTCCCAATGAGCTATGCTGGCTCTTTGTGTCTGATCTATGTCTGTTGATATCTGATATATCTGGCTTGTCTTTCTGACCATGCCCTGAATTTGTGGGTTCAGAGTGAAGCCCTGAGATAATGAATTTTGCTCCAGGAAGCTCTGAGGGCTGATTGTAAGGAAACAACTGGGAAACGAAAGGCTGTGTTTAAACTGCAGCAGTGGGTGGTTTTTTTCAATCTCTGTTCCATTGAAGTCTGTGCTGCAAATGCAGTTTTCTGTAGATATAGCATCAGAAAAAGCCCTATGCATGTTACATACACATTTTTAAGTGCCTGGCATTCCTCTGAAGCTCTGCACTGCAGCAATTGGGTGCATTGGTGAAATAATCCCTTCTAGTTCCTCTTCTCCCTCCCTTTCCAGCAACGAGTCCATCCTGTGCTGAGCCAAGGAGTGGACTCTACTCCTTCCCACTCCATTTTCAGATACTGCTCTCAGCTGGGATAACCCCAGCAGCCAGTTCCTTAGCTCAGAGTGGCTTTATACCTTGCAAACATGTGGGAAATACATGGCCTGAACATGTAAAACTGGACTGAAATCCACAACAGGTGTTGTGGATGTGATGACTGAGTTCTGCTGGGATGTCCAGGAGTCTGGGACACTGCTGCACTCCTTGGCACCAAGCTTGCTGAACCCCAGCTTTTCCTGGTGCTGGTGAGGGAGGCAATTTAGCAGGGAGGCTGCAGGAATTCCTCCTGTGGATGAGCACTGTGCTCAAGGAGGGAATTCTACCCAGCAGCAGTGTGCATTTGTTTCCAGGGAAGGAGCCATCTGCACTGGCTGGAGTGTGTGTGTGTAGAACATTTGCTGTTTGATCCAGGGAGATCTTGCTCCCTCTGCTGAGCTGTTCCTTGTGCTTTTCCAGAACAGCCCTTCCTGTAGTTAGAACTAATCCCACCTTATTATTTCCCCAGAGATTTGAAAAGCTGTGCCGCTGCATCCTTAACAGCATGGATGTGGAGAACGAGCCCAAGGTCAGTAGGAGGGGTTTGATTTGGAGTGGGGGGTGTTGTTTGTTATTTTTAATTCTATGTGTGGGGATTTACATGGGTGATATTTGAATTTTTAGCTTTCAGAAGCTTCTGAACTCTGTAGAGATTCCATGGTGAAAGTTTTGCTCTGATATTTTTATTGTGTACAGCCATGGGAGTTCAAGAGCAGTTGATTCTGGGGTGGGTGGTGTCCTTTGACCAGGGAATTTGGGGAGAGAAGTATCTTGGTCCCACGTCTGGGGTGAGTTACAAAACTTCTGGCAGTGTGCTCTGCCAAGCACAAACACTGATCACTGAGTGTATCCCCCTTCCTCAGGTGTGGTACGTGTCCCTGGCTCTCTCCAAGGATCTCACGCTCCTGTGGATAAAGCAGATCAAAGATATTTTGTGGTTTTGCTGTGAATTTCTCAAGCAGCTCAAGGTAAGGACTGTTTTCTTTGTGTTTTCTCTCCCTGCATTTAGCAGTTGGCACAAAGGTAATTAGGTTTATTAACCCTCATGTTTGTTATCACAGCCTGACATCCTGCAGGACTCCAGACTGGTCAATCTGCACCTCACAATGCTCGTCACCTTCACAGACACTTCGACCTGGAAAATCCTCCGGGGAAAAGGTTTGTGCATTAATTCCTTAAGATTTGGGACTTGCTGTTAAAATCCTCTTGAAGGCCCTGACACAGGTTGCCCAGAGAAGCTGTGGCTGCCCCATCCCTGGAAGTGTCCAAGGCCAGGTTGGATGGGGCTTGGAACAACCTGGCCTAGTGGAAGTTGTCCTGCTCGTGGCAGGATGTGGGACTGAATGGTCTTTAAGGTCCCAAACCATTTTGGGATTGTGTTTTTGCACCTTGTCCCCTCCCCATGGTTACCACAAAGTTTCATTTTGTTCCTGTGCTTGCACAAAAGAAGGATTCCCTTGGGATTAGACTGTTCCCCTTGAGATTAGGATGTTTCCCTTAGGACACCAACAGTTGTTACAATGTTTTTATAATATTCCAATTCCCCGCCCCAAGTGTTCAGGGGATAAGGGGATATGCTTTTAGCTCTCAGGTTTTTTAGGAAATACACATAGACAAATATTGTGAGGAAATGAGACTTCCATCTCAAGCAAGACCATGTGAAATGCTGCCCAAATGATGGGGTTGTGGATAAGGACAAGGACTTTGTGCAAGGAGGGCTTGAGTAGTTCCAAAGTGCTGTATTGTGTGTGGGGAAATGCAGAGTGGGGCTGTGATGCTGTTTTGGTGACACCAGTGCTTTAACCCAAAGGTGAAACCCTGAGGCCTGCAATGAACCACATCTGTGCAAACATCATGGGACACCTGAACCAGAAGGGGTTTTATTCTGTGCTGCAGGTCAGTCTCAGCTGGTACACTCCTATCTCCTCTTTATCCAGACAACCCCAGTCCTGCCTGTGCTCCTTCTCCTAAGAGAGCTATTTGAATCTGTGGTGGAGTGTCAGGAAGAAGCTGCTGGGGATTTGTCTGTGATCATATTTTTCTCAAAACAGTAAAACGGAATCTCCCCGCTCTCTCCTTTCTGTCTGTACTGCTGAATCAAAATCCTCTTAATCATCTTATGATGAGATGGACAAGGAGGAATCTTAAATATTTTTCCTGAAATTTGCTGCTGCCACATTGTATGGGTTGGGTTTGTTTACTGCTCTGTTGGAACTTATGTAACTAATCTTTTAAATGAGAATTAGATTACCAAACTATTGCCTGTTAATTAGGAAAGCCTGAGCACCCTGTGAGTACAGGTCCTTGAGAAATAAGTGCTGTAGAGTGTCTGATTTGAGTGCAGCTTCTCTGTTCTGCCATTAATAACCTGAAGCCCTTCTTGTGCTGCCAAATAACTTGTAGGAACTGGATTTTTGGTTCCTTTGGTGTCCTTTTTCTCTGCATTAAATAAACTTGATGTCTTTCAGTTGTAATCATAATTTTTTTTTTCTGAGTACTACAAGGTTTTTACTTTATTTATTTGGTTTTTATTCCAGATTTTGCTAACTAATGGCTTGGCAAGATCCAGACCTTCCTTGTCCAAGGGCTCTTTAACTGCCATCTTCTCCCTGGCACTGCGGTAAGGGAGCTGGAGCTGCTCCCGGGGATTTATAGCCAAACTTGTCTTAACTGTGCTTTTTAAAGACTTCTCCTTCTGCCAGTGTTTTCATGCCTTTGAGAGCATCACCCTGATGAAAGAAGCTGCTTTAGGCAAATGGCTTGCTTTGCTGTCATCCTTTTTCAGCTCAGAATGCCTTTGAGTCAGTAATTAGTGTTGAGCTTTCACTTGAGGGTGCAGCTCAGCTCAGACTGCAGGGTCTGTTTGTTGAACCTCAGAAGGGTTGGAGCTCTCCAGATGAGCTGGTTGTGCCTCTCCACGATGAACTGCTGCTGCAGGTGTACCTGTTACTCCATCTGCAGGGGACAAGTTTGTCCCTGAAGCAACACTTTGGAAACCTGCAGCCACTAATGAGCATTAAAACCTCCGTGGTTAATTGGGTGTCACTTCCTTTCTGCGCTGTCACTGCTGGGATGGTGAGGGTGTGATGGTCAGGAGAGGAGCAGTGGGTGTCCATATCACCCAACTTCTTCCTAAGGAAAGCAATTAATTACTGATTTTCTGGCACTGGGGAGAAGGGGAATTAGGAGGTGAACCATTTAACCCTGAGAGTGTTGTGGGTGTGCTGTGTAAAAATGCTTTATTCTCTGAGCTGTCTTATATTCCTTTGAGCCAGAGCAGTTCTGTGAACTTGCTCTGAGAAGAGAGGTGTAAGTGAATATTGTTTTTCTTGTGATGCTTCAAGGCCAAGTTGGGCAGGGCTTGAAACACCCTGATCTGGTGGAAGGTATCCCTGCCCATGGCAGGAGGTGGAACCAAGTGGTCTTTAAGGTCTCTTGCAACCCAAACCATGATTTTCTGATTCCTGCTGAGGGAAGAATCAGTAACCAGTTCTGAACAGCTCAGTTGAAGGCTGTCTTGCTTTTCTGGATCAGATTGTACTCTGAAGTGTTCCTCTCTCTCTGTAGCCCTGTGGTTGCTGCACAGTTCTCAGACAATCTGTTGAGGTCCTTCCTGATCCATATCATGTCTGTGCCTGCTATAATGACTCACCTTGCTACTCTCACACCTGAGGTAAGTGGGTGATCTCACAGGACCAAAAATTTGCTGATTATCACATCAGGCCACTTGTTATTCCATTTTATCAGCTCTTGGAACAGAGGTTTTGCATTTCTCTCTTTGCCAGTTTCAACTCTGTTGCGAAAGTGCTTGATCCTTACAAATACTCTGGCTTTATAATACAGACATTATTAACACCAGTGGGATGATGGGCTGAACTGCCCTAAATTAAGTAGATAAGTAATAAAGGCATATATGACCAACAGTTTGAATTTTTCATGGCCCTACTCTTCCATTTCTGTAACCATAGACAGAGCCAGAGCAAAAATCACTCCATTGCATGGCAGAGGATCTGAGGAGGTAACTAGTGGACTGTCCATTAATCCAATTTAATCTGCTTGGTGCAGACAGGCAGGTTTTGTGCCAAATGGGCATCCTGTGTCCTTGCAGACAGATGACTGCAAAGCTCTGTCTACAACTACTACATGACCTGTTCACCTGCAAGGGGTTTTATTTCCCAGGCCAGCTCCATGTCAAACTCTCTGTAGGGCAACAGTCTCAACTTGCTGCTTTCTTTGGAAAGAAAGGCCAGTCCCAGGTGCTGTGGCAGATCAGGTGTGGGGCTTTGTGTGGTGCCTCTCAGGCAGGTCAATTGTGTCTTTCAGCGTCTGGCAGTGATAGAATCTCACGATCTGTTCCGCAAGTTCATCCTGTTCTTGAGCCGCGAGGCTCAATGCCGAGATGTCTGTGTGTGCCTGGAGGGGAGCCACACTCTCTGTTTGCTGGGTAAGCACCTGCAACACTTCTTACTATGTTTGGAAGAGTGTCTTGAGTCAGATCTTCTTTCTCCGTGGGTCAGAGCTGCCTCCAGCTCATCATTTTTTAATCATTATTTAGATAATGATTTATTTATATTTTCCAAATAATAACTGAGACATATTTTGGGACATTACAAACATGGTTTAAGACCTCTGCAGATGGAGGAAGGGTCAGACTTGCTCTTGTCTCCATGTCATCATGCTGAGCTGGGAAGCATCATCTCTTCCAGCTTTTTACTTGGACTCCGAGAAAAGAGAAAGTATTGAAATGTGGCAGACTTGGATCCAGTTCCCTAAATGCTGCTGAAATACTTAAATTCACATTTTGGTAAAAGTAGCAAGATTAACAGTTAGAGCTCTGGAATAACCATGGATTGTAGCTTGTAGTCCTTTGTAGAAGGTGTTGGTGGCACTCAGATGAGAAGGTGGCCAAAGGGACATGTCACTGGAAATGGATTGCTGCAGGGTGACCTCTAAGAGTCACTATTGACAGAAATCCTCTCCTGGGCTCGAGGAAGGATTGGTTTTACCTGTAACCACTGTCCCACAGCATCTGTTCCTGTTAAGTCATGCTTTTCTGGTCATTCCTCCAGGTAACCTGGTGTTCCTGGGCTCCCTGAATGACCAGGTCCTGGAGGAGGAGACAGCCCACTTTGTGGGGGTGCTCATCCACATGCTCTCCTACTGCCAGAAGTATGTGTCACAGAAGAAATCCAACCTCACCCACTGGCACCCTGTTCTGGGCTGGTTTTCACAGACTGTGGATTATGGGTGAGTGGGAAGGACCTTATGGGGAGAGGTGATTAAGCTTCTCCTTTTATTTATTTTCCTTTTTTTTATATGTTGCAATGTGTTTTATGTCTTGAGATGAACAGTGAGAACCTGTTCAGAATAATTTCTCAGATTATTTCAGGTTCTATCTGCACAATGTAAATTGTTGCTTTCATACACAGACTATTCCATGAGTAAATTCATGGTGTGTAGTTAAACCGGTGACCAGTGGCCATACTGGTACACTGATAGAGCACCTGTGTATCAGCCCTTCCTATGAGGACCATCTGTAGGGTGGGAGCATATTCCAATTTGGATTATGAGCAAATGTATCAGTGTCACTGCCTGGTGTTCTATTCCAACCTGCCTCCCTGCCTTTCCTTCCAGACTGAATGAGTCCATGCCTCTGCTGACAAAGCAACTGCAGCACCTCTGGGGAGTCCATATGATCCGCATCCTCTTCAGTGATGTGCTCAGCAAGAAACTGCTGGAAAATCAGGAAATAGCTCAGCTGCCAGCACAGCCAGTTTCCCCTCAGAACAGCCTTCCTATGAAAAGTCAGTTCTGGAGGGTTGTAGGGGGGGTTTTGTGTGTGTTTGTACATGTGTCTCTCTCCCAGACTCGCTGGGCTTTGGCTTTTCCACTTATGCTGAAAGCTTTGAGTAATTACTTGCAGCAGCTGCTGCTGCTGAGGTGGGGATATGATCTCTCCTATTTGTAATTCCTGCTCAGAGTGGCTCAGTGACCTGGGGCAAAATCTCTTATTTGGTGCTGGGAAAATATTTGCTTATTTTAGCAGTTTCTTTTCATCATTTCTGAAGTGTTTACTGCATAACTTAGTATTTCCTAAGGTAAGGTGAGGGGCAGCTTCCTCTGTGACAAGCAAGGTGAAGCTGGTTCGTGCACCTGTGACAGGTGATGGTTTTGCAGAAGAGGATTTGCAGTAACTGTAAATCAGATATTTTCTAGATGCTGCCCACAGCACCAGATCCTGTGGTTACTGCAGTTGGAATCATGGAATCACAGAGCTGTTTGGGTTGAAAGGGACCTTAAAGATCATTTAGGCCACTCCCCTGCCATGGGCAGGGACACCTTCCACTAGACCAGGTTGCTCCAACCTGGCCTTGGACACTCCCAGGAATGGGGCAGCCACAGCTTCTCTGGGCAACCTGTGCCAGGGCCTCACCACCCTCACAGGGAAGAATTCCTTCCCAATCTCCCATCAAACCCTGCCCTCTGGCAGTGGGAATGGTTTTGAACATCACTTCTGTGCTTCTCTGTCCCCAGACCTGTTCAGGAGAGCGTTCCAGAAATCCGCCTCTGTCCGGAACATCCTCAAGCCGGTGGGGGGGAAGCGCGTGGACTCCGCCGAGGTGCAGAAGGTTTGCAGCATCTGTGTCCTGTACCAGACCACCCTGACCACGCTCACCCAGATCCGCCTGCAGATCCTCACAGGTCAGGGCCCCTCTGTGCTCTTCAAATCTCTTCCGATGTGCAGGAAAAAGAGATTTCCCTTATTAAATTGAGTTGACTTGTTGGTAGTTTTATTACTGACAAGAGTTTATTGACTGGCTGAGGTGGAAGGCTTGTTCCATCCTGAATCATCCAGCTGGTCAATAACATTCAGCACTACTTGATCAAGCATTAACTCTCCAGAATACAAATTGAAGCAAGTTTTCCTCTAGTGAAACCTTGCTTACACCATGTCAAACTTCAGCCTGAGTCAGTGTTTTTGGGAAGGCTGGCAATATTAATCTTTCTGTGGTGGGAACACTGGGTGCTTTCATACATCTTGGAAACAAATTACTTGTCTTGGAAACGGATGGCGGAGGAGATCAGCCCTTGTTTGGTCTGGTGGGTAGAGAGAGTGCAAAGTTGTGGGTGCTTTGTGGCTGTAGTGGTGACCAGGGGTAGGGCCTTGTTATATTCCCACCTCCAAGATGCTGGAATGGTGATGGGATCACAGGAATTCATTATTTTCTGAAGTTGCAAAAGAATTAGGGGGGAAAGGTTTAAGGTGTGCAAACAATCCCTCATTAAAAGCTTTTTTTTTTTCTGCTTTCCTGGTGATTGTAGATGTCCTGTTAATGCAGACAGCCTTGGGAGCCAAATGGGATGCTCATGTTCCTCTTCTGCTTTGCAAAAGGGTCTTTGAGCTCCAAGTCACATTCGTGACTTCACAGGCAGCAGAACGAGCTTTACTGGGTGTGCTTTATATTTTCATAGGTCTCACCTACCTGGATGATCTGTTGCCCAAATTGTGGGCTTTTATCTGTGAGCTGGGACCACAGGGTGGGTTAAAACTCTTCTTGGAGTGTTTGAACAATGACACAGAGGAATCCAAGAGGCTGCTGGCCATGCTGATGCTCTTCTGTGACTGCTCCCGCCACCTCATCACGTAGGTAGCACGTGGAGGCTGTTCCCTGCATTTGTAATATGAAGCTGTGGTGTTCCTGAAGTTTTAGGAGAAGTGGTTAAGGTTTTATGCCTTTTCATGAAGATAATTGGGCAGGGTAAAGCAGCAAGATTTTGGGATGAAATCCTGAGAAATAAAGGGCTTCAAAAGGACTTTCCCCATCAACCATGTGCTGCTTCAGGAATATCCAGCTGACTGGACTGGTAATAAAACTGGGAGGAGAAAGAAACAGGACAAAGGATGGGAAAGGGGGTGAAAAATTGCCCATGCTGTTCAGGGGAGGCAGTTCTTTTAGCTTGAATGGTGCAAAAGTTTTTTTGGGAGTGATAGCGCAGGTCCTTCTAAGCCTGAAACTCTGGCTTTGCTTGTATCTCAGACTTTCATACCATCTTCTCTTAGGATCTGCTATCAATCAAAATCCATAAATAAGGTTTAGTTGTTTATGACTTTAGATCCTCATGGGTGTCAGTTGTCATAGAAATAAGAGCTGCTGCTAAAGGATAATGTGCCTTTATGAAAATTTCAAAAGGGAATTAAATTTACACTTGTGCATTTGCATTTGTTTGCTCTGACAGGATTCTTGATGACATAGAGGTCTATGAAGAGCAGATTTCATTCAAGCTGGAGGAGCTCGTTACCATCTCCTCTTTCCTGAATTCCTTCGTGTTTAAGATGATCTGGGATGGAATTGTAGGTAAGTGCTTTTAGTAGCTTGAGTTGATACTACTGTTAGAACAACAAATGGCATTAATTTTGGGATTTGAAGCTTCTGCTAATTATTACTTGGCACAGAACCCACTACTATATGGGAATATGTCCCAGTCTCTTGATGTCCAGATGCCACTGTCGTGCTTGGCACCAAATACTGAGCACTTTCCTATTTCCAGTAAGAATTTGTGTAACAAACAGGCATGATAGGCATGTTGGTTTTTGGCAGGGATGAAGTTTAGTGTGGCTGGACCATGTGTTGGACAGTAATGCAGTGCTGGGACCAGGCCTGCTCAGGTCTCTGCAGATATCTGGTGTTGATCTGTCTGCTGGTTAATTTGGGTACAGCTCAGCTCTGGTAATTAGATGAGATAGTCCAGTTCTGTTGTGAAATGAGATGGCTTTGATGTAGCTCTGATCAAAGAAGACACTGTGTCTCCTGTGAGGCACAAAATCCATCCCTGCAAGGGCAGTGGAGGTCAGGAGGAACACACCTGTCCTGTTACTGTGGCTGGTGATCAGTGGGTTGCTCCTGGCCACTCCTGTTTTCTGGGGTGCCTGGACATGGCTGCTTTGTCCCTTCTGTGCAGAGAACGCCCGAGGGGAGACCCTGGAGCTGTTCCACTCCGTGCACGGCTGGCTCATGGTGCTGTACGAGCGGGACTGTCGCCGGCGCTTCGCTCCCGACGAGCACTGGCTGCGCAAGTGAGTGTCCAGGGCAGGGGTCATGTGCAGTTCTGTACCTGTCCCAGTGACCCAGGTCCTCTGTGTAGCCTGGTTTGGGATCCCTTTTTTAAATTCTGCCTGTGAAATCGAGGTGAGAACTGCTCCTTGTGTTTGCAGTTAAGGACACCCCTCATGTTGTGCTGCTTTTCTGTAGTGTGAGGTTTAGGTGGTGCTTTGAAACCTGACTCAGCACCCAAGAGCTTGAGTGCCTCCAGCCTTCTCACCTTCTTACAAGGGTGCACCTGAGCACTTAAGTCATCTTTGAATCATTGCAGGTTTCCTGTCTCCTACCCCCAGCTATTCCCCACACCTGGGCATTTCTCAGGGATCTCTGAAACTCTGCCTTTCTTTGTAAAGGGACCTCAAACCCAGTGTGCTCTTCCAGGAGCTGGACAAGGACAAGAAACGAGCCCAGCTGCTCCTGCAGTACATCCCACACGTCATTCCCCACAAGAACGTGAGTGGTACGGGGGGCAGAGAATGGAGGCTGAGAAGGCACTGAACTGGGTGGGCTGGGGTGGAAGGGACACGTGTCTGGAGCATTTTGTGATTGAAATGCCAGTTGAATAGAAGTCTTTTCCTTCCTTCCCACCTCTCCCCAGTATATTTCCTCTAACTGTCTTGATTTCTGTTGTTGAGACAGAACTGATTTGTGTGGGTAGCTGCATGGAGTGAGTGGTGCCAGTGGCATTTCTGGGCCCAGCTGGGGTCGGGACAACCAGGAGTAGTTCTGGGTGTGTGTTCCAAAGCCCTGCTGCACTGCAGGATAAGGATCCTTGTGGATGAAGACTGACATTTGTTTTCTTTTTGAAGAGGGTGCTGCTTTTCCGAAACATGGTCACAAAGGAGAAGGAGAAGCTGGGGCTGGTTGAAACCAGCTCGGCGTCCCCTCACGTCACACACATCACCATCCGCCGCTCACGGATGCTGGAGGTGAGGCACCTGTCCTGCAGGAGCCAACCAACAGGGCAGCACCTTGGCCTGACAAAAACATGGGCCCAGAGTGTGTTTTTACCTTCTCTGTGGGTGTTGAGGGACCCATCAATCTCAGAACTGATGATACAGGAAAAATGCTGGACTTTTGTTCAGTTCAGCTGCTCCAGACCTGGAGTTTTGACTCAGAAAATGCTGCTCTTTTTGAACACAAGGTTCAATAGCAATGCAGGTTTCTATGGTGTATCTGTCTCCTCTCTCTGCTGCATGTCTGTGTGGGTGTTTTACGTGTCTCCCTCCGTGACTGTGCTCTGGATCTCCTGGTCTGTGTAGGATGGATACGAACAGCTCCGGCAGCTTTCCCAGAACGCCATGAAGGGAGTGATCAGAGTGAAGTTTGTGAATGATCTGGGAGTCGATGAGGCTGGTATTGATCAGGATGGGGTCTTCAAAGAGTTTCTGGAAGAGATAATTAAAAAAGTGTTTGACCCTGCACTCAACCTGTTCAAGGTATGACCCAGGTGCTGACTGTGGTGACCCCCTGCAGACAGGAACAGCCTGGCTCACTGTGCTCTTACCTCTCTGCACAGACCACCAGTGGTGATGAGAGGCTGTATCCATCCCCAACATCCTACATCCATGAGAACTACCTCCAGCTCTTTGAGTTTGTGGGGAAGATGCTTGGGAAGGCTGTATATGAGGTGAGCCAGAAGCACCATAGCAGAATATTGTCACTGTTGGTACAGTTCTGTGGGGGTACCTTTGAGAGCATCTCTTTTGCTTGGGGAGGTGCTGCTGAAGAGGTGAGTTTGGAAAAAGGACTTGCACAAAGATACTCATCGTGGAACAGCCTGGAATTTCTTCAGGCATGTGTTAAGGGTAATCTTGGACATAAAACCTGGGACACACTTTGATTATTCCTCATGATGCCGGGGGCACCAGCTGGAATAGTCTGTTATTTTGGTGTTACACATTCCAAGGATCCATTTGTTGGTGCCTTAAAGGGACGTGTCAAAAAGGAGGATGGAGTGATAGAATGACCCACTCCATGTAAGTTCTTTTAAAGGAAACATCGAGTTTCCCTGTTGCCTTTTTGCACTTGCTGCACTAATTAATGGATTTTAAGAGGATGTGGGTTTTGTAGCTGGTTTCAATGCCTTGCAAAGATGCTCTTTGCACTTTTTCCACATCACAAGCTCTACCTGCAGGCCTTGCAGGTAACCAAAGTTACCACACATAACATGTGTGGGGCAAGACCTTACCTGTGCATTTTTCTTGACCACAGGGAATAGTTGTGGATGTACCATTTGCTTCCTTCTTTTTGAGTCAGCTCCTTGGGCACCACCACAGTGTCTTCTACAGCTCCGTGGATGAACTTCCCTCCTTGGACTCTGAGTTCTATAAAAATCTCACTTCAATTAAGGTTTGAGCATCAACTTTCCTGTTGTTCTCCTCCCTGATCACTGCTGTTAGAAATAGTCCATTACAAGTGCCTTTGGGGTACTGAACTTTTTTAAAACCACCCTGGATGTAACTGGTGGTTCTGCTGCTGAACACTGACCTTCTTTTCCTTTCCCTGTTGCTCTGCAGCGTTATGATGGTGATATCAGTGACCTGGGCTTAACACTGTCCTATGACGAAGATGTGATGGGTCAGGTAGGTTTTTATTCAGTGAGATGTTGGACCTTATCCTTACTTTGTCCCAGACACCCTCTTTGTGCTGTCATGGAGTAGAATCATAGAATATCCTCAGTTGGAAGGGACCCACAAGGATCATCAGGGTCCAGCTCCTGATAGATGATGATGAGCAGAATTCTGGGCACTGATAAAATCCACAGCCCTGGCTGTTCCTCCTGGTTAGATCCCAGCTGATCCATGTGGGAGTGTCTCCTCGTTTGTCTGGCTGGTGCTACCAAAAGAGCCTTTGAAGCACTGAGGGGTCCTGAGGGTTGTTGCCCACTGCTGTGGTAAAGCCTGGGGTGCCAGAAGTGGCAGATTTGGTGTCCTTAGAGCAGAGAAATACACCTGCAGTCAAATTTGTCAGCAGAAAACAAATACTATTCTCTACTGAGCTCTCTGAGAGCTGGTGTTGAGCATCTAAAAGCCAGGAGTGTGTCCCAGCTCGCGCTTTTTACTCTGGAACTGTGTTTCTGAGCGTAGTCAGGTGGATGCTCTGTGTGGCCCATCTGAGCAGGAATCCCCATGGGACTGACTGGGAAATGAACTTGTGTTTGATTGTGATGAGGGCTGAGCTCTGCTCTTCTTTACAGAAGAAATAAATGCCTGTGCTGCAAGGCTGGCTCAGCTTCAGGGCTTCTCTGAGCTCAGCTCAGAGATTCAATATTTAGCTGTGAGCAGAGAACAGCTTTTTCCACAAAAAGGTTGCCCTCTGACCCTTAATTTTTCTGCTGCCAGGGTTTTTTCCTTTCTAGTTGAAAAAGTGTTTAATGCTTTCCCTGCATAACTGGTTTTCCTTTCTTTTAAAGAAGAATCTCTATGTGGGGAGAAATTCCTTTTCTTTCAGCGTAGCTATTTCTGTCAGAGAGACGTGAAGTGTGTGAGGAGATCTCTTGGCCTAGAGAAGAAAAAGCTGTTTGTCAGTCCCCTAGGAAGGCTTGAAGGTACTTGGTTGCACTTGAGCCCTGGGCTCTGTGATGTTGTGTGAGCATAGCTGGAAAATCTGGAGAGATAAGATAAAAATGCCTTTGCTGTCAGTGTGTTGTGGCTGCAAATTCCATGGGGAGTCCCCAGCCTGTGCTGATCCTGGGTGCTGAGAGTAGGATAGATCCAGTGGCACAGAGACCACTGAGTCAGGGAGTGTCTGTCTGGGGCAGCTTGTCCTTGAGAGCTTTGCATGCTACATTTTTATTCCTCAGCTGGCAAGTTTGTCCAGGAGCAGCACTAGCCATGAAAATTCACCTGCACAGTGAGTGGGAAGAGCTGAGTGTGGACACAGCCCTGCTCTGCACCACAAGGGGCTGTGCCCACTGCAGGACACCTTCCTGCTGCCTCAGGATTGCTGAGGGTTCAGCTTTGAGAGCTTTTTTGAAAAATAAAAGTTGGAAACAGGGTATAGAGCCCAGCCATGAGATACGGAAAGCTGTGGAACACTAAGGTTAAAAATAAACCAGGCTCTCCTGTTTTCCCTGTGCTTTGGCCATGCTGAAGGAGCCAGGTGGGATAAACTGTGTCCCTGCTGGGGTAGGGGTGTTGGGCACAGGTGAGCTGAGCTCATTCCTTGAGCTGTGCTGTCTCCTGACCTTGGAATTCCCCTGGAGCTGAGGCACGGAGGCCGATCTGATGTGTGAATAAAGACTTTCTGCCTCAGTTTGTGCAAAGATGAGTCATGTATAGCCAGCACCTGGAGGGCCCTGCACTGTCCCTGAGCTGGAGGGGAGCACCAGGCTGGGAGATCCTTCCCAGCTCTCTCCCTTCCTGCCTGGAGTGCCCAGCTGGAGGGACAGGAGCTCCTGGACGAGACTTGTGGATCAGCCAGCTTTAGATTGTGCTGTTAGACTGAGCTATCTGAGGCTCTGAGCTTGTTCAGCCCCTGGATTCTGGGATTGTGACAGTCCCCCAGGGCTCGTGGAATTGATTTGTGTGCGGTTCAGCAGTGATGGATCAGGCTGGAGAGGAGGCTTCCTGGGAGAAGGGCTGGCTCTGCTGGTGGGAGAGTTGGAGTTCCTGCTGTTCCATTGCTCTGTTAATAGTTAAGTGAAACTGGTTCAAGGCAGAAGCAGGATTATTACTTAAATTTTAAATCCTACTGTTTTATTGTAAAAATAAATGTTTTATGGGGAGGTAACAGCTTGGTATGGTATTTCCTTCCATTGTGGTTCCAGGCAGTAATTAGCAATCCAATCATTTCTTCCTTCAGCTTGTTTGCCATGAACTTGTTCCTGGAGGGAAGACTATTCCCGTTACCAATGAAAATAAGTAAGTACAGCAATTACATTTTTAAGGTCACTACTGCAAAATACTTTATTCTAGTTCCTTGGGCTTGCATCTGGAATGAATTGAGATAGATTGGAGTAGAAGGAGCACATAAATATCTTAATGGAATTTGCTGGTTACAGTTCATCGGCAGAAATTGTATTAAATTTGATTTGCAAAATAAAAATTGACAATTTACTTCTTGAAACAGCACTTCTGAGGTCAAAGGCACACAGTCAGGGAGATTCTGCAGGATTTAATGATGGTGATGGATACAGACAGATGGATTCAAAGCAATTCAGGCACACGGTGGTGAACACAGAGGGCACAGATGCTCAAAGACACCTTGGAGCAGACAGATCTCCTCAGAATGATAACATGTGGCAGTTGTATAAAGCACCGTGGTCTGAGCAGACAGTGGTGAATTCAAATGCAGTCGACAGTCGTTCTTTAGACACAGGAAATGAGAGGAGACACCGAGCCCTGGGGCTATTTTCACAGATAACCGGCTTTTAGATAGTTATCTCAAATGTCAACTCGGGAGCCTGAAAGCCAACCCCACCTTTTTGTTCCCTTCATTTTTTTTTTTATCTCTTCCCTATCCCCTTCAGTGATCATAAAAGCAGGATGAAATATCTATTAAGCAGATGTGTGTTTGAACTGGTAATCTGGGGGTTGTTCTCTTTAATGGCAAATGAAAGCTGCGTCCTACCTGAGGATTTGGCTGTGCTAGTCGTGCTCTGCAGTCTGATGTTCCCAGTCTTTTCCCTTCTCCAGCTCTGACCAGGGAGTTTGCATTTGAAAGAATCTTCCTCTGCCTTGTCAGAAATCAGCTCAGGGAGGAAGTTGAAAGTCCTGGATGTTGCTCTAATCATTTACAGTGGAAACTCTGAAGCTTTTGCACACAAACTGGGAGCTGGGAAGGAGCAGAAGTGTTGGGAGATGAAGCAATCTGGGAACAGCTCTGTCTGGGAATTATGGAGTGAGGTGACCTGGCCAAAAACCCAGTCAGTGGGATAGTGGTGGGGTCTGCCAGGGAACTGAGGAAGAAGAATCAGCAAATTCAGGTGTTTTACCTGTGGATGAGAAGAGAAAGCCTGATAGTGCCTCCCTGTAACAAACAGGGCTCCTCTTCCACACTCCTGGAGGGAGATGGGAATGTGCTGTGTGGTTTTGGTGTGCTCATTCTCCAGCCATGGGGGCAGGAGCACTAGAAGAGTTTCTGCCTGAGGATCTGATCCTTTAAAGAGGAGTTGGGTGTGCGCTCCCCTCTGTGAGCTGTGTCTGGCCAAGGCTGATCAAGGGATTATTGAGCCAATTAGCCCTGGGTTGTGCAGGAGCTCCAAGAAATGAGCAGAATCACAGGGGTGGGGAAGGGAGCAAAGTCTGGGCAGAACAACATCTTTATGTGCTTAAATAAAGTTCAGAGCCCAGGATAGGAAAATATAATCCCTTTCCAGGCAGTGACAGTCCCTTTGGGGCTGGAGAGACAGGTCAGGACTGGCACGGGGGTATCCCTGGCTGCTCCGTCCCTCCCTGCCACCTGCCCTGCCCTGTCCCCCCCAGGATCAGCTACATCCACCTCATGGCTCACTTTCGGATGCACACCCAGATCAAGAACCAGACAGCTGCTCTCATCAGCGGCTTCAGGTCCATCATCAAGCCCGAGTGGATCCGGATGTTTTCCGCGCCGGAGCTGCAGCGCCTGATCTCCGGGGACAACGCTGAGATTGACCTCGAGGACCTGAAGTAAGTAAGCAACTCGTTCTGCTGGGCCTCCCCTCAGCAAGCCAGTAAACTGAGCCCCTTCATCACAGAGCTTATGGCAGGCTGGAGGAGACTGGCTTGTCCACAACTTTGTGCTCCTCCTCATTGGAATTTGAGGAGCAAGCAGAGACAGAGCTGAGGAACATGTTCCTTAAAGCTAATTTGGATAATTAATAAGTGGGAAGGATCCTTTCTTCCACTGTTTCTTGGGAGCAGAATTTCTTCCTGCCCTTCCCTTTCTTCTGACTAAGTGCCCAGTAAGTGCTGGTGGGGACTCAGTGCTGTCAGTGTCAGCTGGAGCACTGAACTGACTCATGGCAGAGGGTTTGGAACAGGATGAGCTTTAAGGTCCCTTCCAACCCAAACCATCCTACATGGCTGATCCTTGCAGCACTTGTCAGCTGTGCCTCTCCTGCTGCTATGACACAGGCCTGGCAAAACCTTTGTCTCCCCAGAAAACACACCGTGTACTACGGGGGCTTCCATGGGAGTCACCGGGTCATCATCTGGCTGTGGGACATCCTGGCCAATGACTTCAGCCCCGAGGAGAGAGCCATGTTCCTCAAGGTGAGTGGGAAATCATGGCAGCCCAGCCTGGGCTTTGGGTGGGCGGGCCAGTGCTGTTCTCCAGTTCCCTGTGTGCTTTCTGCCACTAATAAAAGGAGTATCAGAATCCTGGACACCTGAACATGCCCAGCAGGCAGAGTTCCTGTAAATGCTCTGGTGTCATCATGAATGCTCTGCACAGCTGTCACTCCTCAGGCAGGGCTGTGCACCAGAGCTCCGTGCTATTGGGGTGCACAGTGCCAGTCCCAGCAGTGCTGTGTTATTTCTGTGTGGCTATTCTTGCCCTCTCTGCTCCCATCTTCACTCACCATCCCTTTTTCAGTTTGTGACCAGCTGCTCCAGGCCTCCACTTCTGGGCTTTGCCTACCTCAAGCCTCCTTTTTCCATCCGCTGTGTGGAAGTCTCTGATGATCAGGTGGGCACCCTGCTTACTCCTGGCTTAGCCATTCCCTCCCCAGCTTCCCCAGCTCTGTCTGACCAGGAAACAAAGTGGGAAGATTAGATGTTAGCATTAGGAAGGAATTCTTCCCTGAGAGGGTTCTGAGGCCCTGAGGTTGCCCAGACAATTTGGCAACCAGAGAAGCTGCATAAGTGTTCAAGGCCAGGTTGGACAGGGCTTGGAGCAACCTAGTCTAGTGCAAGGTGTCCCTGCCCATGGCAGGGGGTGGCACTGGATGAGCTTTATGGTCCTTCCAACCTAAAACATTTCATGATTCTATTTGTGCTCTATAGGACACAGTGAAAACAACCCCACCCCAATAGAATGCTCATGGCTGCACCTGCCTCTCCCCACACACAGCCTCTCTGGGCTCTCTCTGCCTGTGTCGAGGGTTGTGTTTTCCCCTCAGGATCTCCCTGTGTTCCCCTGTTCCCCCCCTCCCCTGTCTCCCTGCGCACTCTGCCCATGTCACAGCACTGCAGTTACAAGCAGAACTCCCTGTGGGCAGACAGAGCCTTGGGGTTTGGCTCTCCCTGTTGCCAGTGGCAGGTTTTGTACTGGCAGCCCTGCCCGTGTGCAGGCCCCGTGGCACAGGGGGAGGTGACAGCTGTGTGCCTGTTGCAGGACACGGGGGACACTCTGGGCAGCGTCTTGCGCGGCTTTTTCACCATCCGCAAGAAGGAGCCGGGCGGGCGGCTCCCGACCTCCTCCACCTGCTTCAACCTCCTCAAGCTGCCCAACTACAGCAAGAAAAGCATCCTGAGGGAGAAGCTGCGCTATGCCATCAGCATGAACACTGGCTTTGAGCTGTCCTAGGCGGCCTGCACTCGGTATGGGGCTCGGAGCTGCTGCCGGAGGGGAGGCTTCGTGCACGGAGCCTGGATCAGCTCCCGGGAGCCACGGCTCACTTGAGGGCTGGAGACATGCAGCTGGGAGTGGAGGTTTACAGGGATCCCGGGAAGAGCTGCTGGGCTCAGGGCTGGCTCTTCTTGGGCATGGCTCCAGACTGGAGGAGGTGATGGGCCTGACCCAAAACACTTCACTTGACACCCACATAAATCGTCTTTCAAAGCAAAACCCCGGGGGAGCACAAAAGGAACATTCCAAGTGCCAGTCAGATTAGTGACCGTGAGACCCCCAGCAGGCTGGGCAGGCCAGGCAGCTGCTGCTGCGGGAGTGCTGCTTTTCCCTTTCCCAGGAGCTGCTCTGGGTGGAAGTGAGTCTGTGGGAAAGGCAGAGAGATGACAGAGCCCACAGGGAGACGAGTGGGAGGCAGCAGCATTGGATGTGCCCCAGATGGGCACTGCTCACTCAGGTACTGCAGGGGGGTTCCAGGTGCCCTCCAAGGCCCTTGGTGTGTCTCAGAGAAGTAACCACGTGCCAGACCTGGGAAGCAGCAGGTTAAACACGAGCAGATGGACCCTGTGGCTCTCGGGAAGGTCTGGGAGTGCTGGAGGTTAAGAGCTGGAGCAGCAGGCCTGGGGTCAGTGTGCTGAGCCAGCTGTGCCTCTGCCAAGTTCTTGCCAGAGCTGGGGCTTTGGATGGGAAGGGAATGTGTCTCAATTTCTCAGGAGCAGAAAAGGTTTAATTTTATGTAGTTTCCAGAGGGCGGGAGCTCCAGAGGACACGGCTCAGGCAGCCCTTGCTCCCCAGCACAGTGCTCAGGTGGGACAGGTTCCTCTCTGGAAACCTCCACTGGCAAAATTCCTCTTGGATGGAAGTTTCACTTTGTTTGCAGGCCCTTTTTCTTGGGGAGATGTGCTGTTTCCACCCAGGACTGGGTCTCTGTGTAACAGCCACATTTGCTTTGTTGCCAAACTATTTATTTTGGTCGTTTTGTCTCTTTCTGGCCTTATGACGTTTGCCTGTAATAGGCAACTTTGCAGGGTGTGACAGGGGTGTTGGGAAGGTGGGGACCCTTCCTGCCATTTCTGATGAAGTCCAGAGGCACTTTATCAGTGTCTCTGCAGTTTCCCGCCTTGGTCCCTTGTGCTGTTGCAAGTCCTACCCCAGCCTGGCCAGGGAGAGGAGAGACTGGGCTGTTCTTGGGCTGTCCTGTCCATGCTGAGATTCTGGCACAGAGGAAAACCATGGCATTGCCCTGTTTGGGACAGGATTTAAAACAGTCACCTCTCCTTCACCCCACTAATAAAACAAGCTCCTGCACAGGTTGATAGTGTCTGCCCTGGGTTTCCTTTCCCCTCCTGGCACTGGCAAACCTCACCCTGCTCTGGCTGTACCCTGCCTCACCTGCTGCCCTGCTGGTCCATCCCACGGGATTCCTGTCCCCAGGTGTGCTCAGCATGGAGAAGGCTCCTGGGCTCTGAGAGACCCCCTTTCCCACAATGTTCCACATTTCAAATGGATCAGAAACACTCGGCACCGACCAACCACGAGCAGAGAGGCGGCCTTTGCCTCATCTTCCTGTCCTGCTGCAGATGCTTTTCAGAGAAATAACCCTTTTTTTAGAACTGATGCCTGGAAATGCATCTGGAAAGCAATGTCAGGATCCTTTTTCTCTGTCAAATCCGTGATATTAAACAGGAGTGATGGGAAGTGTTGGTGCAGACAGGAATGCCTGCATCCACAGGGTTCAGGGCACTGGGCTGTGAGTCAGAAATTAGAGAAATTAAAGATGATAGGAAATTTCTCTCTTTAATTTATTATTTTTTTTTCATAGAGCATTTTGGCATTAACCAGTTGGTGACTGTGTAGTTGGGAGGTCTAGGCACTGGCCTGGACCACTCATAGTTTAAATGTCACCCAAAATCTCCTTTTTTTCTTCTAGGAAACGCAGTGTGTTGAACTAGAGCACAATGAGTTGTTGAACACTGAAATAAAATCCTTGCTCCCCTTTTCCCTTTGTTCCTCAGGAGTACAATTCCTAGAAAAGATCTTCCTACAGACTTAGCTTGGTCCCTCCAAACCTGGAAATGTTGCACTGTGAGACACTGCTCCCCATTGTAGCTGGTGTATAAAATGTGATTGTGTGGTGACTCCCTGGTAGCTGTGGACTAGAATTTCTGTGGAGGGGCTGATTTCTGTGTCCTGGGGAGGCTGGAACACATGTTTACCTGAGCAGAAAGTGTGGAAGGTGTGTCAGTCCTGCCTGCTCTGTGTGTCCTGCAGGTGTTGTGCAGGGCAGGGATGGTTGTGCCACGGGAGATTAATGAGGAGCTTTTCTATCCAAGCCTTGCTGCCGTGGAGACCTTGGTTACATCCCTGTGTGTCAGAACTGCAGAGAAAATAAAGGTGGTTTGAGCTCAGGTGGTTGGATGTCTCCTTGTCCTTTCCTAGGGCAGGGAATGCCTGGGTGGGCTGCTCCTGGCAGAAGGGAGAGCAGAGTGTGCTGAGCACCTGCCTTTAGTGGGAATCTGCCTTTACTCTGAGGTGGGGAGGCCCTGGCACAAGTTACCCAGAGAAGCTGTGACTGCCCCATCCCTGGAAGTGTCCAAGACCAGGTTGGATGGGGCTTGGAGCAACCTGGGATAGTGGAAGGTGTCCCTGCCCATGGCAGGGGGTGGAACTGGATGAGCTTTAAGGTCTCTTTCAACCCAAACCTGTCTGGAATTCTGGGATTCTCTTCCAGGCGGAGAACAGAGCTAGATGCTTCCTTGGGAATCCCTTTTGCCAGGCTGGTTCCTGGTGCCTGTGCTCAGGTGCCCCTGAGAGATGGGATCTGTGGGATGATGCTGATGGGATGATCCGAGGGCTGCTGACCCCGAAGAGACCTGGCAGTGTTGTTTGAAGCAGGATTTGCTCTTGTGTCTTGGAGAAGCTTTACCTGGTCCTGCAGGGTGCTGTGACTTTGGTCCTTGGTACCTTCCTGAGGATATTGGTGCTTCTTGGATGCAGGCAGAGGAGAGCCCGGCCCAGGGCAAGTGCTGGGGTGAGCAGTGCTTGGTGCATGTCTGGGAATGGTGACTGGGACCACTGGTGGAGAAGGAAACAGGCTGGAAACCCAGGCAGGATCCCCCAGCACAGGAGAGGGGAGCAGCCCTGAGGTTCAGCCACTGGAGCCAATGTGGGGTTTGATGTTGATAACAGTTTTCCATATTTCTCCCCTGGCCTGGCTCTGGCAGGAGTGAGGAGCTGTGCCTGCTGCTGCTCCAGCTTCCCCCCACGACATGCGTGACCTTGTGGCCCTTTGCTGCCCATCTGTCCCTGCTCTGGAGCCCTCCTGCCCCACTCCCTGTGCCCGTGGTGCCCCGGGCTGGCCCCGTGGGCATTGGGGCTCCGCAGGGAGCGGGAGCAGGGATGGAGCGAGAGAGAGGCTTCCAGTCAGTGTGCAAGTGCCATTGTTTTGACACAGAGGCATCTGGCACTGTCAGAAAGAGCAAAAAGAGCCCCCACAGCAGATGCTGCCAAGGCAGAAAGCTGGCAGCAGCCAGGCAGGCCTGCACAGCGCCTGCTCTCATGGCATCCCAGCCTGGAGCTGAGCATCCAAGCCTGGATTGGGGCATCCCGAGGGTGAGGTGGGACCATGGCCATCCAGGGCACTAGGACCGTGCAAACACTGGGCACTGCCCGGGGTGGAGCTGGGAGTGGTCATTGGAGGCTGGCACTCCCTCAGCAGTGCTGGCACAGAGCAGAGCTGGGTGTCCCAGCCACGGCAGCTGCTGTGTGGGCACAGGGGGTCTGAGAGCACACAGCTGCTCTGCTGCTCCTCTCCTGCTCCTACAGACTCTCCTAACCCCCCATACAAACATGGTATTCCATGTTTGATACCCCTGTTCTGCAGAACCTCTTGGCCTGCACCCTTTTCCAGGGCTGTTTACAGGCTGAGATGGAGAGGGAGGAGTGTGTGCCGTGTTCTGGTCTCCACATCCCTGAGCAGAACGAGATCTGATGTTCCTGCAGCTTGTTTTTGTTTGCTCACCTTTCCCAAGATGTGCAGCAGTTCCTGCAACAGGTCAGTGCCCTGGTGGTGGAGGGGGCACACCCGTGTGGCACTGCCACACCTGGGTAAGTGGCACTGAACTGGTGCTCACAAAAGTGCTTTTGTGGCTGTTTCTAAGGTCGAGTTGTTCAATACAGACCCTCTGCAGGTTCCCCTGGGGGTGGGTTGAGCCCTCCCTCTGTCACTACCTCTCTATGCCTGCCCTGTGGAGCAGCAGAGGCAGGGATGGGGCACTGGGATGAGCACTGAGGTGGGCACTTGGGGCCAGGGTGCAGCACAGGTGGAGCTGAGGGGCCCAGACAGCCCCTTCCTGCACACAAACAGGCCAAACCTGCTCCTGTCCAGGGCAGGGATGGTGGTTCTTACCCTGGGGTGCCATAACTGCACCTGCCCTTCCCAACCAGGGCTTCCCTTATTTGCAGCACGACCTGTTTGAGTGGGGAGGGTTTTACTTGGACCATTTTCAGGCTAAATGGGGATTTCAGGGGCCCGTGAGTGCAGAGGACTTGACCTGGTGGAGCCGTGGTCTGTTCAGCTCCCCCAGCTCGAGAGGAAGAGCACAGAACTGCTGCTGGCTCACACCTCTGGGGCTGTGCACCCCAAAACTCACCGAGCTGAGGGGTCCAGCACATCCTGTCGAGGTGGGGACACACATCCCCCTCCTCCCTTCTGTGCACTGGCCGAGGAAACGCTGCCTTGTGTAAATTTACATCTGACTGGCCAAATGAATATTGTGTCGTTGCTGGCGGAGCAGCAGCGGCTCCGCTGCTCCCGCGTCGCGGCGGCAATCGAGGGGCTTGAGTTATAGCACAACTTATTCCGTTTTACAGCTCCTACAGCGTTAACAGATGTACAGGCGTCTGATCCAATCATGCAGCAAGAGATTTTGGGGCCAGTTCTTCCAGTTTTGACAGTGTGGAAGCCGGGAGCAGCCATACATTTTACAAACAAGAATAAACGACCCTTAGCAACATATGTCTGTGCTGGCAGCTCCGGCACAGCCCGGGAGCAGGCGCCCTGCGAGGCAGGAATGTGGCTGGGCACTGCATGGACAAAGCATCTGCCTCCCCCGTTATATTAATGAGGTGCAGGCACTAGAATCCCTATGTTGTAGGGCTGGATTTGCTGGGTAGGGACAAAGAGCTTGGAAAAACAAATGCCAGCCCAGAGCAGAGGAGCTTTATTTGTTTTAGAGCCTGTGTTTCATTGTAGTGGCTCTGCTCCTGCTGCCTCACTGGCCTCCGGTGCCGTGGGATCGTTGGCAGGGGCAGCTTGGCCGCGCTGGGACTTGGTGCACGAGGTCCCTGCTCCAGCCCTGTGTCCCCACCACTGGTCTCTGCTCCCAGCACAGGGAGGAGGGTACACCAGGGTTTGAGCAGTCACAGAATCCCAGAATCATTGAGGCTGGAAAAGTTCTCCATGACCGTCAAGTCCAATTTGTGCCCAATCTCTGCCTTGTCCCCCAGCCCAGAGCACTGAGCAACACGTCCAGTCATTCCTTGGAGACCTTCAGGGATGGGGACTCCACTGCCTGCCTGGGCAGCCCCTTCTAATGTCTGACCACCTTTTCCATGAGGAAATTCCTCCTGATGTCCAACCTGAATGTCCCCTTGAGGGGAGCTTGAGGCCATTTCCTCTCATCCTGTCCCTTGTTCCCTGGGAGCAGAGCCCAACCTACCCCCCCCCCCAGCTCCCCCCTCCTGTCAGGGATTTGCAGAGAGCAAAAAGGTCCCCCCTGAGCGTCCTTTTCTCCAGGCTGAGCCCCCCCAGCTCCCTCAGCCTGAGGCCCCTCACTGTAACAGCCAGAGGCTCCCTGGTGACCTCAGAGACACTCTCAGGACAGAAAGTCTGCTCCTGGCCCAGTTCTGGGCCACGCTCAGCCTTGTCTCTGCTCCCTCCTAAATTCAAACTCTGCACCAGCCTCCCTCTGCCTCAGCCCCCCCAGAAACAACTGCTGTGGATAGAGAGGGAGAGGGGGGCTGCTGAGGGCACCTCAATAAATTTAATCTCTCCATCATATTAAAACGTAGTAGCTAAATTTATTTCTCCTTGCAATCCAAACAATGCCAGCTTTGGTCCCAAACCAGTAGTGAGATTTCTTCCCCCAGCTGGAAAAAAAAAAAGGAACTACTATAAATCCCTCCCAGAGCTGATTTATGGAGCATTCATGAAGAATTTATATTGCAAAGGATTTTATTCAATTAGACTTGAAAAGCCTCTCGATTCCTGAGGTTCAGTAACGCTCCTGGAGCCAGAGCTCCCATAAACCTGGATGGCCTGTCTGGAGCAGGCACTGGGGGAATGGCTGAGGTGACACTGAAGCTGACAGGACCATCCAAATCTAGAGCATTTGTCACTGGGATGTGTTCCAGGCTGAGGTTCAGAAAATTACTCCATGAAAAATGTGCATTAACAATAGCCATGAAATATCTGCTTAAAAGCCAGGTGAGTGATGAGACAGGGGATCTGTTAGTGCTGGGTGTTCCTCGCTGCCAAAAAGGGACACAGAGCCGGGGGCTCTTTTGGGAACAAGTTTAAAGTTGTTTCTGCTCAAATAATTGAACAGGGGAAGGTGCAGGATGGGTTTAAAAGCTGCCTCCACTTTAGTGGACAAGCCCTTGATGGGCATGACCTCCTTGCAGCCCACAGCGTTCCTGGGGGAAGACTGAGACCACCAGGTCCTACATAGATTCTTCCAAATTATATTTCCAAGCTGGAAGGGGTTTGGACTTGGCTGCAAAGCTGGAATTGTATGTGTTTTGTGCAGGACATAGGGGTGGGTGTGAGCTCACAGTGCTGCTAGAATGTGCATGTTTACACGTGGAATAGGAGTGTTCAGTCTCTTGGGAAGCTGGAACAGAGGATGTCTTCTCTGCTGAGCAGTGTTCTGCTCTCATGGTGTTTGCAGCCAGGTTCTCCAAGCTCTAGAATGTTCTCCAGGCCATGCTCCAGCCTGTTCTGCTGGGGGCTCTGTGGGGAAACACTCCTAAAGTCGGCGTGGACACTGCGGGGTGTGAGACCAACCCTCAGGGTGTCAGCCCCTCTCACCCAGCCCCCAGCTGAGGCACTGCCAGGGCCCTGCTCCTCATCCCAACCCCTTTTCCTGCAACCTCAGTGCCCTGGGGGTGCCAACCCCAGGGCCCTGCTCCCCCAGCCCGTCCCTGTTCCAAGGGGCAGCTCCACCCAGAGTCAACCCCAGCACACCCTGGGATTTGGCCTTTCCTCTTCTAATCCCTCCATCCTGTGAGCCCCATTCCTGGCAGAGGATGCACTGGATTGTCAGCACAAGAGACATTCCTCACATGCACAACAAGAGGCAGCCAGAGCCAAGGAATTCCTGGTGCATTCCTGTAAATCTGCACAGCTCAGCTCCAGCCGAGGCTGATGGATCTGAAGGGACGTGGAAGAGAAAAGCACACAGGGCTCAGTGTTGAGTGTGACAGTTTAGGGCCCTTTGGTAAAAGGAAGTTCACATTTATTATTTCAAAGCTGTGGACACAATTCCCAAATCCCTCCAGCTGCTGCTCCACACCAGCACTGTGACTGACACAGAGGACCTGATTGTTTTCTTCACTCCTCAGAGTCCTGTCTAGGCCTTCCCACAGCACCTGTCACTGCCCAGGGAAACAAAGGCATCTCCAAAGTGTTCTTGGAATTTTCCTGCTTCAACTCCAGCCTGGGAGCAGCAGTGACTCTGGTGCCATTGCCACACGGGATGTGTGGACCAGGCCCACTGAACAGAACAGCTGTTTTTGGGTCCCTTCCAACTCAGAATATTCTGTGATTCTGTTCCTCTTAGGATTTATCAACAAGGTCGTGGTTATTTCACCTGGAAGTTCTTGGCAGATCCCACTTCCAGTCCAGGATTGTTCTCTTTCCCATCCTTGATGGGCAAAATCAGTCTGCTGGATTCATCTTCCCATGATAAAGGAAATAAACATTCCAGCTCCCTGCTATGGCTCAGGTTTTATATATATTTTCTCTTCCTTCCCTTCCTTCATTGCAGCATAACGTGCCAGGACAAAGAGATAGTCACTGAGCCTGGAAACCAAAGGAAAAGCAGGAAAACCACTTCAAAGATCTTATACCAGAAGCTTCTCAGGAGGCAAAACCCCGCAGTTTTTTCCCAAAACTGTGGGAACATCATCAGGAATGCTTCAGTAGGACAGAATAAGGGTTTGGGATTATATTTTTTTTTACCTGTTTAAATATTTGGCCACATTTGGATCTGCTTCCCCTGCTTGGACTAACGGAACCACGCTGGAAAAAGCAAAGGAAAACATTAGTGTTTAGCTTTCCAGCTCTGAGTGCACAAAGGGCTGTAATTTGCTGGAGTCCCTTCACTCCCCAACCTCCTCCAGGGTCCCCACTCTATCTGTGAAGGTTGTTGGCTTCCCCAGAGGAATCTGGGGGACATAAATGGTGACAATAATGTTTGTGACTGTCCCGGAGGCTCCCAGCTCTGCTCCTCCAAGGATACTCATCCATGGCTATGACTGGACAGAGAGAGACTATTTACAAGGGCTACAGTGCCAGGACCAGGGGAAATGGCTTTCCACTGCCAGAGGGCAGGGTTAGATGGGATATTGGGAAGGAATTCTTCCCTGTGAGGGGGGTGAGGCCCTGGCACAGGTTGCCCAGAGAACCTGTGGCTGCCCCATCCCTGGAAGTGTCCAAGGCCAGGTTGGATGGGGGTGGAGAATCCCAGAATGGTTTGGGTTGGAAGGGACTTTAAAGCCCATCCAGTTCCACCCCCTGCCATGGGCAAGGACATCCCCCACTAGACCAGGCTGTTCCAAGCCCTGCCCAACCTGGCCTTGAAAACTTCCAGGGACACCTTAAGCCACTCAGAGCTTCCCTGGATCTAACACCTGCCAGTGCCCCACCTTCCCACATTTATCAGACCAGACAGGAGCTGAGCACGGAACTGCAGCTCAACACAACCCTGTCTGTGCTGTCTCAGCTCAGATGACCCAGCTGAGGGGAGGGAAGACACAGCTCTGTGCCGCCTGCACCCCTGGAACTGGATTAAACAAACAAAAGCTTGGCTCAAGCCCTGAGTGCAGCCCAGCCCTGGCTGATGGCTCCCACTGCACTGGTTTGCTGCTGTTGTAGTGTCCCCATCCCCTTTTCCCAGTGTTGCCCCAGCACAGCACTCACCACCTCTCAGCCCGGCGGCACACGGCTCGGGAGAAATGGAGAGCAGCACTGCTCCTGCCTCCGGACTGGAACAGCAAGGAAACACCCCCTCAGTGTCTGCACCAACAGCACAGCCCCCCCCACTGCTCCCTGGAAAAGCTGAGCACCTCTCACACATGTGGGACTGATCCCTGTGCCATGGCCAGGCAAGGGGAGGGACATCTGAGTGCAGCAGGATGGGGAAATTTAACTCCCAAATCCTCTCTGCTTTTATTTGGCATTTGTCAGTGGAAATAGTGGCCTCCCAACCTGTTTTCCTGTGGTAAGTGGTGGAGCAGGGCTCCCCTAAGGAAGTGAGTGAGCCTCCTGCAGCGGGTGAGAGGCACAGGCAGTACCTACGGGCAGGATGAAGGCTCTGAGGGGAGGGAGCTGCTCCGAGTAACTGTCAATCCACTGCTCCAGCTCCAGCACCGGCTTCTCGCTGAAAGATGTACGTTCTGCAGAGGGGAAAAGGAGAATCAGCTGAAAAAAAGTGATTCAGAAACGATTCAGTCGACACACAGAGATCTATTTTTGCTTTCCTTGGATCAGCAAGTCCTAAGAAAGCATCCCAAAAAATTCCTCCTGCTTCAGCAGGGCCGGGTGGGTGCTGGGCCAGTGCCTCAGGCCACCTGACATCACTTGAGTGCCACAAGCACAGCAGCTGCTGGGACCGTGTGTGATTTGCTCAGCACTCAGGAACATGTGTGATTGACAGAATCCCAGAATCATTTGTGTTGGAAAAGCCCTCCAAGATCATCAAGTCCAACCTGTGACCGATCCCCACCTTGTCCCCCAGCCCAGAGCACTGAGTGCCATGTCCAGTCATTCCTTGGACACCTCCAGGGATGGGGACTCCACCACCTCCCTGGCCAGCCCCTTCCAATGCCTGACCACCCCTTCCATGAGGAAATTCCTCCTGATGTCCAATCTGAATGTCCCCTAGCACAGCTCGAGGCCGTTTCCTCTTGTCCTGTCCCTTGTTCCCTGGGAGCAGAGCCTGACCCGCCCTGGCTCCACCCTCCTGTCAGAGATTTGTAAAGAGTGAGAAGGTCCCCCTTGAGCCTCCTTTTCTCCAGGACGAGCCCCCTCAGCTGCTCCTTCCCGTGCCTCACCCAACACCCTGACACTGCACAGCATCTAACCACCCACACAACCCCTTCCAGGCTATGCCCAACTTTTGCCATCCCAGGAAAAGGCAGGACTTACTCCGGTGAGCCTCCCTGGCCGAGGAGAGCGGCGTGGCGAGGTTGGAGCCCACATCCTGCAGCATGCACTGGACCTGCACGTGGCACCAGGACAGAAACCACAAGTGCTGTCACTCCCCACCTTTGACATGCCAGGGGAGGTAGATCAAAGATCCCACCCTTGCTGTGCCTCATCCCCAGCCTGCTGCAGAGGGAGCAGGGAAGTGCTCCCCAAATGCTGCTTGAGAAGCCAGAGTAGCACATGCACTTGTTTTCACTGGCACATCAAACCAGCCTGGCTGAGTGCAGGACACTGGGAGTGCTCACAGAACTCCTTGGCTGGCAGGACACTAAACCTCTGGGAAAGCAGAGACAAGCTGCAGACAGCACTGCCATGTCCCCCTCCACACAGGGCATCTTCACAACCTGGGATATGGGAGAGGCAGCCTGGAAAATCTTCCTAAAATCTCTGATTAGCTCCTTCTGCATTCCTGTGCTCAGCAAAGTTAATTAGCCAAACTCACAGGCTGCCACCTATGTCACTGCTGTGCCCACGTGAGACTGTGCCCCCATTTCAAACCCGAGGCTCTGTGACAACAAAACTTGTGTCCATAATGTGTATCTGACTTAACTCTGAATGAACCTAGAGATGAGTCTGCTGCCCATAACTGATCACCTGATCTACCACATTCCTTCTTCGTTAAATAAATTACCTCTTAAGATAGTAATCTAGGGAGTCTTAAGTATTTATTTATTTAAAGACTAAATGCATTGGGTTCCTGTGAGTTTATGTTTCAGTAGCACAGATGCAGCGACTGCACTGGGTGAGGATTACCATTAATACTCACTTTGTGAAGCTGTCCAACAAAGGTGTGGCCCTTTTCACTGCTAAACTCACCAGCCAGCCTTGTTTAGAGAAAAAAAAAAAAAAAAAGAGAGTCAGCTGGGAATGGAGAAATCACCAAAACCACGATATTCCACATGAAACCCCCCCCGAGTTCGGCCCCTCCCGGCCGGAGTTACCCGATGGCCGAGCTCAGCTCGTCTGTGGCTCCCAAGGCCTCGAAGATCCTGTCGCCCTTCGGCCGCCGCTCCCCGGTGAAGGTGCTGGAGAATCCTTTGGGAAAGGCGGGGGGGGATAGGGGGGCTCAGGGGTCTGGGGTGGCCCTGCCCCGGTGCCCCCTCGGTGCCCCCCGGGCTCTACCTGAGTCCCCCGTCCTGGTGTAGATCCGCGGGGACCGGGCGGGGGGGTCACGACCGGGGGGATCGCGGTCGGAGCTGCGGGGGCACAAACCGTGAGGGGGGGG
>NW_020884906.1:7450462-7497814 GCF_003945725.1 Corapipo altera
TGACCCTGCGCGGCCGCCGTCCCGCCCCCCGGCCGCGCCCTCACCCCAGCGCCGCGCCACCGCGCGCCGCCGCCTCCCCATTGGCCAGCGCCGAGTCCCGCCCCCGCAGAGCTCGCGGCTATTGGCTGGGCCGGGGGGCGGGGCTGTCATTGGTGGGCGGGGCTGTCATTGGTGGGCGGGGCCGCCAGTCGGCGTGAGCCGTAAGGTGGCGGCGATGTGGGAACGGGGTCTGGTGGTGTCGGCGCCGGGCAAGGTGATTGTGCACGGGGAGCACGCGGTGGTGCACGGCAAGGTGAGGGGGACGGGCAGGGTGAGGGGGCGGGGGGAGCTGAGGGGGCACGGCAGGGCGGGGGTGGGAGTAGGAGCGGGGGTTGAGGCTGGGAGAGGTGAAGGGGACCCGGACAAGAGGAGGGGAACCGGGCAGGGTGAGGGGTGCTGAGTTCTAGGCTGTGGTGCCGGGCAGGGTCAGGGGTGCCCGTCTCGGTGAGCGCTGCCCGACCCCCCATGACCTCCGCTTTCCCCCCGCAGGTGGCCCTGGCCGTGGCGCTGGACCTGCGGACTTTCCTCCGGCTGCGGCCCGGGGCCGAGGGCCGGCTTCGGGTCTGTCTGCCCGGGGTCGGCGTCCAGAAGAGCTGGGACACCCCCGTGCTGCGGGCCATGCGGGGCCGGATCGCAGGCAAGGCTGGGGGGGAAGCGCTGCCCGGGCGGGGTGAAGCGCCCTCGGTGCTGTTCGGTGGGACCCTCTGCGAGGTGACCCTGCTGGGACCCCCTGTGGGATGATCGTGCAGGAACGCCCGTGGGGTGACTGTGGTGGGACCCCCCCCATGAGGTGGCAATGCAGACCCCCCATGGGATGACAGTGCTGGGACTCCCATAGGGTGACTGTGCTGAGACCCCCCCACGGGTTTATTTGCAGTGTTTCCCTTGCTATCTCTGACCCTGCTCGGTGTATGTGCTTTGCTGACCTGTCCCCGCACCCTCCCTCCATGTGACCCCCCCCAGTGCTCAGGTGTCTGTGTGTGCCCCCTTCAGTGTCTGTCCCCTCCTGTTTCAGGCTCCCAGGGACCTGTTCCTGTGCTGTTGTAGCTCAGGCAGTGTTGGAACACAGGCAGGAGCCAGGCAGGGACTATGTCCAGGGGTGTGGCAGATGGGGGGCCAAAAAGGAACCTCTCTGGAGCTGGTCAGAGCTGGGCTCCTGAGGAAGGCAGGGATAAGGGGGCCCATTTCCTGCCTCTCTGCCCCACACCAGCCCTCACTGGAATTTCTGCAACATCTTGTACTGGATAGAGCCCTAGAATATCCCAGTTCCAGAATTCACGTTCTTTAATGAAGAGTTTGTGACTTCCCTAGTTCTCCATAGTGATCACTGGGAAGTGTAGCCAAGGAGGTGTTTGCAGGTGGAAACACTTGGATTTCGGAGTGGCTGGTGGAGAATTTGCTTTGTTATTTATCATGAACCCTGAGGTAGAACCTAAAATCGGCTCCACCTGTTTCTGCCTACTGTAACAGGAGGTGTTGTAAATATTGCTTTCAGTTGAACAATTCCCTGCTTTCTAAGTGTTTAAATTCTCCCCTGCTTGCTTCCATAGCTGACTTTGAGGAGTCTAAGTCCCCCAGCCTAGAGCAGCTGGATGCACTGAGGGAGTTTGCTGGAATTGCTGCTGAAGCCTCAGGTCCTGATAGCCTTGCTACCCTTGCCTTCCTGTACATGTGCCTGGCTATTTCAGCTAAGTATGGGTAAGGCTCTTCTCCTGCCCCAAAATAAACCTGTTGGGTGTTGTTCACCATTAGTTGCTGCTACAAAGTCATGGGGAGAAAAGAAATCCTCGGGGCAAAATAAGGAATTACAAGGAGTCTCACTTCATTTGGGTTCTGGGCCCTCAGGGGACTTGAGAGCTGAGATGGGTGGGTTGGGTGAGTGCCCTGGGCAGGCGGGTTGGAAATCACCTGCTTTCATTTAGGCATCAAGGGGCTTAAATCAGAGCAGTTCATCCCACAGTCACAACACAGACATCCCTCCCTCCAGCTGGCAGGTCCTCCCAACTCAGGGCTGTTCCAGTTTCCAAATTTGCCCAGCACCATTGATGCTCTTGGTGTGACTGGGCAGGTGGTCAGTCTGATACAGCCCTGTTGGCTTTTAGAAACCAAGTTAGAGCCCAGCTTCAAGAGCCCAAATTCACATCAAAGAAACCAAGGGTTAAAGAGCTGGGAAGTGCAGCTGCATCGTGGCTGGCCCTGCAGTCTGGGAGTTGCTCACTGGTGGCACTGGGGCTGTCACAGCTCTGAGACCAGCAGTACAGAGTTCTGACACTCACCCACAGGGAAAAGCTCCAGGGTTTCAGTTTGGGGTCTGTAGCACAACCCAGGTGTGCTCAGTGGAGCAGAGGGACAGAGATGTGTTCATATTCCGTCTTCCCATCAGCCCATTGCTCCAGTGGGATGTAACTACAATTACAGATTTGGGATATTTACGCTTTATTTAGAAATATGTTTAAAATCACGTTCACAGCAATCTTTGAAGGGGTTCTTTGTGATGCTGCTCAAGTATTTAGTTACCAAGTGTCCCTGCTGTCAGCCTGACAAGCTGTGCCAGTCATGGATCCAGCTCAGCAAGGCTTTGTCTCAAACTCAGCTAGGCCACTCCACTGGGGAATGAGCCCTCCTGAAGCCCCTGTGTGTCAGATGTGTGTGCTCATGTTGCCAGTTTTCAACCAGCTTTCCCTCCAATCAGTCCCAGTTGGCCTCTTTTGCCTCTGTAGTGTTGTCTCAGGGTGGAATTCGGGGTGGTTGTGTCATTCCTGTGTGTCTGTGTTCCAGGGACATTCCGAGTGTGGACATCCTGGTGTGTTCGGAGCTGCCCACGGGAGCAGGGCTGGGCTCCAGTGCTGCCTATGCCGTGTGCTTGGCTGCTGCTCTGCTCATGGTGTGTGGGGCCATCTCCTGCCCACTGCAGGAGGGAGACTCCACAGCCAGGTAAGGAACTGGGGAAGGCTCCCTGCCTGGCATCCACAGCTCTGCTCCCTGTGCCCCATCTTTGCTTTTACCTCCAGGAATTCTGGCACTGCCACCTCTCCTGCTCTCTCTTGGCTGTGACCAGTGGCACCCTGAGCCCGTTTCCTGTCTCTGCCTAGTGTTCCCAACCCTGTCCCAGAGCCCTGACCTGAAATCACATTTATCATTCACTTCTCCTGATAAAAGCAGCTGGATGCAGAGATGTCATAAAACTCATCCCATTTCCCTTGTCTGGTGTCACATACACATACTTAAACAGGCAAAAAAAACCTTGATTTTTCTCCAAGCAAATAAACCCCACATTTTAATGTGCTGAATTTTTTTAACCTCTATTTCCTCTGTTGTCTCTGAGCATCTTCCAGGTTTTGCTTTGAGTCCTCCGGGATCCTTTCTGGGTTTTCTGTATTTCCCATGGATTTTTTTTTTTTTCTGTGTGTGCTACTTTTCCTCCTGATCTCCTGCCTGTCTTTCCCCTTTATCAGTGGCTGGTGAAAAAGAGTTTCTTTCCTTCTGCCCTTGGAGCTCAGCCCTGGAGGCCTGGTGTGCTGTGCCCTGTGTGAGAGGAGGCTCTGTTTGAAGCTGTGTGCCACAGCTGGGGGGGGGCAGAACTTCCTTGTGCTCCCTGTGCCAGGTGCAGCCTTTTCTGGCTGTATTTGGTGTGGGATGAGAGTGAGACGGCAAGGGGGGGGGGGGGGGGACACGACTGTGTTCTGCTTCTAAACCAGAATTTGCAGCTTGACCCAGAAACAGGTTCTTGGAGGGAGCAGTTTGTCCCCCCTCCTTGGGCAAATCTCCCACACTGAGAACTGAAGGGGCAGCTCCACTCGGAGCAGCCAGGATGTCTTCATTCATTCCCTTGGCTGCAGCGTGGATCCAGCATAATTCCTTCCTTGCAGCTGGCACGCAGAGGGGAGAGTGAGAGATGGGGGTGTCAGACTTCAGAGGGTTTTTGCTTAACATGGCAAGAAAAGAACAGCGTGATATAATGGCTCCTGTGTCGGGAGGAATCGCAGCCTCTCAAAGAGGATTAAAAACAAGTGGTTTACAGCAAACCTCGCTCCTGTCTGGGAGTTGTGGAGTTGGGAGCTGTTCTCTGAGTGCTCCACAGATTAAGCACTGGCAAATGGGATGCAAGGTGTGTGGAGATGGATAAAGACGTTCAGCTGAAGCCTGGGGAAGCGGGAGTGAAGGGAAACAGCTTCCACACAGCAGGTGGCTCTTGGAACTTCTGCCTTGCCTTGCAAGACCCTGTGAGGCTTTTCCAAAATCTGTATTTGTACCTGTGCTCCAGCATGGAATACCTGTTTTATTCTAAAGACCTGTTGAATGGACTGTAGAGCAGGCTTGTGTGCAAGGAGCGTCAGAGGTGTGTCTCTGTGCTCAAACTGAGAGTAGGCTTAGGTAGGATATTGGGAAGAAATTCCTTCCTGTGAGGGTGGTCAGGCCCTGGCACAGGTTGCCCAGAGAAGCTGTGGCTGCCCCATCCCTACAAGTGTCTAAGGCCAGGTTGGACAGTGCTTGGAGCAACCTGGGATAGTGGAAGGTGTCCCTGCCCATGGCAGGGGGTGGGATGAGATGAGCTTTAAGGTCCCTCCCAACCCAAACCATTCCATGATTTGGGTCCCTGTGTGAGGTAAATGTGTCCCTGCAGGGTGCAGGAGGCTCAGCTGGCTCCCTGTGGGTGTTGAGCTTCCCTTGAGGTACCAGAATCCTTCAGTATGGAGAGAACAAGTGGGTTTGAGAGACTGGTGAGTTCTGAAGGGGATGTGTGGGAAGCCGTAGGGTTTTGGGAGGCAGTGGGGGAGAAATCTCTGAAGTCACAGCCAGCAATTGCTCTGTAAGTGGCAGCTCTGCCTTTGCTTTTTTCTGCTTCTGCAGCCCATTAATTAGTGTGTTCAGTCAGGGGCCTTGATCCTTGTGAGTCTGACCCAGCAGCAAAGTCTGTGCCAGCATTTAAACTCCCAAAGCATTCACCAGTTTGTGTGACTGCTTTTTCAGACGACGGAAAACCTGGTTTTGTGATTTTTAGGATAACACCTTCTGGATGTGTGTCTGCTTCCCTTCTGTGCTCCCTGGGCCAGCACTTGGCGCAGCTTCAAGTGTTTGGAGTTAATCCCTAAAAATCAAAGTATTTGCTGGAGATGGTGGAGTTAGAACTGATACACTTTTTGACTAATTTTGGGAGGCTCTGCAGCTGAGCAGCTGGTGAGCAGGGGCTGAAGTTGCACATCTGAAATGCAGCTTTTACCATTCTGTTCTCACCCTCTGCTCCTGTAAGTGCACTGTCCTGCCTGTTGATGAGCAGGATCTCACACCAAGATGAGAGAATCATGGGATGGTTTGGGTGGGAAGAGACCTCAAAGATCATCTCATCCCACTCCCGTGCCATGGGCAGGGACACCTTCCACTGTCCCAGGTTGCTCCAAGCCCTGTCCATCCTGGCCTTGGACACTCCCAGGGATGGGGCGGCCACAGCTTCTCTGGACAACCTGTGCCAGGGCCTCACCACCCTCACAGGGAAGGATTCCTTTGCAGTATCCCATCTAACCCTGCCCTCTGGCAGTGGAAGCCATTCTCCTTGTCCTGTCACTCCTGAACCTTGTATATGGTCTCTCTACATGTTTCTTCTAGCCACTTCAGGTCCTGGAAGTCCACAATTATTAGCTTCTCTTTTCCAGGCTGAACAATCCCAACTCCCTCAGCCTTTCCAATGTGTTTGGTGAGGTGGGGATGGGTTTGGACTTGCATCCTGTTAAATTTGATCTCCCTGAATCTGCTCCCTCCCTCACACTGGCCTGGGGTAATTGTGTGTTGGGGTCATTTTCTTGCCTTCCAGGTGGACAGAAGAAGAGCTGACGTTGATTAACAGCTGGGCCTTCCAAGGGGAGCGGGTGATCCATGGCAATCCATCGGGTGTGGATAATGCTGTTGGTACCTGGGGTAGGTGTGTTTGCTGCTCCCCACAGAAACTCCCAAATCCAGAGACCTGTTTCATTCAGAGCAGAGGGAATCCTTCGGTTTGCCCCATCTGTGAGCTGGGACTGGAGCCAGCTGGGATGTTGGGGACTGGCTGCAGGAACACCAGGGCTCTGTGTCCCCCGGGCAGGTGCCGTGGGGCAGAGACCCCACCACAAATAACTGATATTTTAAACATTCTGGCAGGAACAAAGAAGCCTAATCCCATCCCAGGGATAATGCTGGAGAAAATGCAGTTGGACAGCTGTCATTTAGTTTCAATTAGCAGAGACTTCCCAGTGTTTTGAAAGTGTCCTTGGAGACTGTTAATAATCTTTCTAATGAGACCTAATCGCAGTGCCTCTGTGAGGGTAGGAGCCAAGTGAGACATTCCTTCTGGACAATGAAATTCCATGCTGAAGGATGGCTGCTCACCCATTCAGTCCATGGAAGTCCTTGTGCTTGGCTCTGCCCCAGGGAAGCGCTGCTGGATTCTGTTTTTTTTCAGGGAAGATTTACTGCTGGCCAGACTCTTTGCCTTTTAAAAAATTATTTGATGTGATCCCAGAGTAGAGGAGAGCAAAGGGAAGGGCCCTGGGTTAACTACGTCCGGCCAGACCCTCTCATTAAGGCAGCAGGGTGAGGCACATTTGTGCTGCTGGAGAACATGGTTCATTTAGCTGGTGTTTCTTGCAATTACTGTCACAGGCTCTGGGTGAGGTTCTGAGGATGAAAGAGCTCCTGTGTTATCTCTGTGCTCGCCCTGTGCCGAGACAATACATGTATTTTACTTTAGGTGGAGCCCTGAGATACCAAGCAGGAAAAATCGCACCATTAAAGAGGTAATATTGGAGTTTAAAAATAACCCTCACACACGGTGGGTGGAACATGTCAGGGAGGCTCTGGGTGGATGATGGGAGGTGGCTGGAGCGTGGGAAGGGCTTTGCAGCCACATTTGGGGTGGGCAGCCTGAGTGTTGCCTTGGTTTGGGGTGGATGGGGGGGACAATGAAACGTTTGGTCATTATCTGACATTAGATGAACACAGCACAGAGGATCAATATTAATTTCATGGCATTATGGGCAGCAGGAATGGATCTGCTCCTGGCAGCAAATGACATTGTGGGGAGGGGGAACTTTGTGCTTACCTGGTGGGGGGAAAACCCACTGGCAGAGAGAAATCTGGGTCCTGCGTGTTCCCTCTGCCTCCTGCCAGCCAAGGATAATCTGACTCCATTAAAATCTTTCACAGTGCATGAAATTGCTCTATTAGCAGTTAATGGCCACTGCTGGCTACCCTCATGGAGAGGATTTCAAAGGAAAAATTTTGCTTGAAAACCATGGATTTCAGTAAATACATTACAGTCCTATTTATAGTACTAGTACAGTTGTTCCTTGTATCCAAGAGGAAAAAGCCTGAACCCAGCACTGAAGCACCTGCTTAAGTTTTGTAAAACTAATGGGTCTCCTTATCTTGGGTGTCTGAAAGAGGCCTTTTGAGGCAGAATGAGCCTTGGGGACTGTGAAGGAAAGGGGCCAGGAGATATTCTCTGCCCATGGCAGGGGCTTGGAATGAGATGGGCTTTAAGGTCCCTTCCAACCCAAACCGCTCTGGGATTCTCTGTCTGCTGTTGCTTTCAGGGTGCCCATGCTGAGGATCTTGCTGACCAACACAAAAGTCCCTCGAAGCACCAAGGTCCTGGTGGCTGGGGTCAAGGAGAAGATTCTGAAGGTGCAGCACCTGTGTGGTTGTGGGCATGGAGATAACCCTCATGTGGGACTGTAGCTCCCACAGTGATCTTTTGGGAGATTCCTCCTGTGGTCGCTGCATTCCTGTCTACTGCCTAAAAACCAGCTGCCTGGGAATGGGGGTTCAGCTCATCTCCTCCTTTCCTCCAACATTAACAGGGCTTGCCACAAAAATCACCAGTTTGCGAAAGAACAGTTCATTCCTCTGGCCTTCCCTTCTCTTCCTCCATTTTCTGCAGGCAGGAGCAGCACTGCCTTGCAGTGGGGTGCTCTGTGAATGAGTAGCCCCAAATGGGGTGAGGAATTGCCCAGCTCAGAGAGACTGGGACTGGTTTTATCCCAGTGCTTTGGAAGACCAGTGTCTCACCTCTTCCTTCCCCCCCTCCTCAGTTCCCTGCAATAATGAACCCGGTGCTGGACTCCATCGATGCCATTTCTCAGGAGTGCCAAAGTGTTCTGGAAGAGATGCCTGCAAATCCATCACCAGAGTATTACCCTGTGCTGGAGGTAAGGGGCTTGTTTGCCAGTATTTTTAGACACTGCTGCTGTTGAACATCAAAATGTCATTTAAAGAACATTAGGTCTGAGGAAAAAAAAAATGTGATGGCAGGAAATGTTCAGTTCCGAGCGAAGCCGTGGTCTGTGTGTGCTGCTTTTAATGCCCTTCCTGGAACCAGGAGACACAAAATGCTGCTGCTGCCGCCTCTCCACAGCTATGGGTGGGAACGGGGGTAGTGAGCCTGGGGCTCTGTGGACCTGTGGCTCTGGAGGGTTGGTTTCCCTTCCCTAAGAATCATGATGTCTGTGCCATGGGCCAGCCGTGCTTGTTCTGGCAGTCACTGTGAAGCAACTGCTCTGTCACTGCCAGGGCTGAAGTGAGGAGTGGGAGCCCAGAGCCACTGGTTTGTGATGGGCTGGTTCTGAGCCAGCTCCCAGTGCCCTGTGCTCGTCCTGGCTCCGGAGAACGACAGACAGAGCTGTGCCCAGAGCTGACCTGACAGTGATGCACGAGGTGCACACAAAGATCTGTTTGTCTTGGCTTTGCTCACAGAGAAGAGGCTGCTGGGGGGGAGGAACACGCTTCCGAGTGGAAAAAGTGCTGAGAGTGCTGTAATGCTGATCCCCAGTGCCTGGGGGAGGGATGTGTGTCCCAGCTGAGCCAAACCTGGCCTGGCCCTGGGAGCCAACCTGGACAGTCAGGAGCCACTTGGTACCAGCAAGGCAGATCTTTGTTGGCATCTGGATCTCTTCTGTGAGGACTCTGCTCGTCCTTGCTCTTGCTGGTGGGTTGTTCCCTCCGCAGCTGTGAGAAGTCTCCTGTGGGATTTGTGGCAAAGTCCTGCTCCCTTTGCACCAAGAGGCTGGTGGGATCCTGTACCCATCAGGGTGGACTGAGCTAGCATCAGCTGGGGGAGGTCTGGAGTCTGTTCACAGCACAGCTTCACACTGCTCTTCCCCTTAATTCCTTGTCCTCAGGCTGTTGCAAGTATTGGGGCACAGGGAAGAGGGGGGATAATTTGAGTTGTGCTCTGAGATCCTCACATGAAAGATGTCAAAGCATCCTTCTGTCCCACACCCAGGAAGCAGCTCTGCAGTGAGCAGATTCCTGCCTTGAATCTGTTGTTTTGTCTTGTGCTTGAAGAGCCCTCAGAGGCCCAGCTGATTATATGCAGCATATATATAAAAATATATATTTTTGGCTGTTTCTGAAATGTGCTGTTCTGGCCAGCGCTGTATTAGACCCATCGAACTAGTCTAGTGTGTCATAAGCTGTCATCTGATTCCTGGCAGATTTTGGATCAGGAGATGACAGGTGTCTTGGATCATCACAGACAGTGCTGTGCCCTCGCTCAGGCATGTAAAGAGGCCTCTGGATGGACGTGTGTCCAGCCCAGCCAAGAAGGGTGATGGTTGTGCTCTGTGTGCTGCTGGCTCCTTCCTCTCCCTGCTGTTCTTTAAACAGGACAGAAATGCTCTGGAAGGGGGAGAGGGATTATTCTTGCACTGTCCCCTCCTTGTAGTGTTGGCAGGAGACCTGTGTGGAGCTGAGAGAGGGTGATGTGCCCCTGTGTTCCCTGTGCATCCCTCCTGGCTCACTGTGAGCCGCAGACAGGTAAGAGCTTTGGCCACTGGCTGGAGGAGGGGACACAGGGCTGCTGTTAGGGAGCCTTTCTGGGACTGGTCCTGTGTCCCCTGGCTTGTGACAGCCTCTGGGAGCAGCCACTACGTGCTTTGGAGGTGGTGGAGTTGGGGTGTCAGAGTGGTGTTGCTGAGAACAACCTTCCTCTGCTGCTGGTGCTGATGAGCTGTGATGGCCCTGTGGTACCTGGGGTCCAGTGTCAGCTCCTGACCCTGCTCCAGACTTACTCTGAGCACAGGCCAAGCCCTTCCCTCTGTTCCTGAATCCATCACCTGTTGTACTGGGAGGAGAGAAGCTGTAACTCCCAGCTCTGTGGTGTTGCCCATCCCTTGGGGCTGCTGGGGCAGCTCTCTCTGGAGCAGCAGCTCTGTGCCTGGCTGGGGCAGTGGGCAGAGCTGCACTCACAGCGCTGCCAGGAGCGTGGAGGTGCATTCACAGGGTGGCCTGTGCTGCTCCTGAGGGAAGGACTCTGTCGACCCCACTCGAGCTGGGTGCCAGATTCCCAGTGTGGAGCTGCCAAGAGGCCCCTTGGCTCCTGGCCCAGGCCCTGCCCATGAGGAGGAGAAGTGCTGCCCAAAGCAAACAAGGGGAGGTACCTCTGTGTAGCTTCTGCAGTGGTACCTCAGTCGTGTCAGAAGTCCCTGGATTTAGCTCTACTGGGTGGATGGCAGGGCAGGGGGACAGCCAGGAATGAGAGAAGCTGGCTCAGTGCCCTTCCCGCGGCCTTGCACAGCCTCCTGCTCAACACTCGTGTGACAGGGAGAAGAAAGGAGTCAGGAGGCATCACAGAGCTCTGCAATAAATGTCTGCTGGCAGCTTGCAGTGATCAGGGTTTTCTCAGGAGGTCCAGGAGCTGTTGTACCCTTGTCACTCTACAATGTGTGAGGGGGACAGGGACAGATGAGCAGCCCAAGGCTCAGACTCTGTCCTAACCTTGTTGCCTGGTGCTGGTGGGTAAATTTCTGGCAGAAATGGGATGATTGGAAGGTAGAGCAGCTCCCCTGTGCCTCTCCACCACTTCTGTAAAGACCCTCTGTCTCCACATGTGCTCACCTCATCTCTGTGTGGTTGCTTTTAGGAATTCTTTGACATAAACCAACACCACTTGAACGTGCTGGGGGTTGGCCACCCGTCCCTGGACAGACTGTGCCAGGTGACTGCGTCCCACGGACTGCACAGCAAGCTGACTGGGGCTGGTGGGGGCGGCTGTGCCATCACCTTGCTGCCACCAGGTCAGTGACTGCCACCCTGGGCATCCTCCCACGTTCTCCATGGCCCTGGGGGGCTCAGCTTTGGGGGCAGAGGGATCACTGCCAGCCCTCGTGTGGCTGTGGAGGGATGGAGTGGGATGTCTTGGTACAGGAGGGGTTGCAGTGTGTCATCCAGGGGCGGTTCAGGGCATTCATTTATGTGTGTCAGGCCCTGAGGGCGCTGGCCCTGTACCAGGGGCCATGTGTTTGAAGGTGCCATGGCCTGTTTTGCTCTCCCTGCGGTGGCCCAACTGACTCACTGGCTGCTCTTGCCTTTCTCTTGGCAGACACCTCCCCACTGGCCGTGGAAGCAGCCAAGCAAGACTTGTGTGCCTGTGGATTTGAATGCTGGGAGACCAAGATCGGGGCCCCCGGGGTGACCCTGCACTCCCTCTCCTCTCTGAACACCCAAGTGCTGCACATGCTCTCCCAGAGTTAAGCTGCTGCCTCTGGCAAGAAGAGCCCTTGGGACCAAAGCTCAGAGTTTTGTGTGCCTGGATGCCTGGAAACTTCTTCCCCACTCTCCTGTGTCACTGAGGGCCTCTACACATGGATGTGGAGCCAGTTTTCAGCCTGCTGCCACTGGGACTGGGGGCTGCCATGGGGACCCGGGAGCACCTGCCTGCTCTTGGGTGAGGGGTGGGTTTGACCCAGGCTCTCAAAATCCTGGTTTGAATTTACTTTCTCAACTGCTCTGCTAATCCCAAGGGGCAGGAGGAGAGGGGCTTGGCTGGATTCCAGCAAGATAATGACACTTTGCTGCTTCAGATGCATGTGGTGTCTCCTTCCTCCCTGGTGTCCCGTGGAGGGGGCTGGCAAGGTGGATGTGCTTTGACATTTTTGGGTGATGAGCATCTTGGCAACTGAGGGTTGACTCTCAGATCTCTGTTTCTTCTGGATTCCAATTCACAGTAGAGAGGAAACCTTTAATATGGCTCTTACTGCTACTAATTAAGAGTTGGGTAATTAAAATGCAAGATAGAGCACAATTCCAGTGAAATTATCAGTTTTCACTCTTTTCCATAATCTCTACCTGGGCTGATAAGCAGAGTGCTGTGGTCGGGCTCTGTTTTTATTCACAGACTCAAGGTCTGGCTCAAACAGCACCTGTCACTTGCAAAGAGGGCAACTCCAGGCAAGGGCAGGCTTAAAATTTCTGCTTTTAATAACTGTTCTCTCACGCTTCAGTCTTAAACCAGCACATCCCTGACCCTGCCTGGTGTTGGGTTTACTTTGATGTAATTAAGTAGGGGAAAGAAACCCAAACCATGTCCTCAAAAGCTCACCATAAGTTGCAGTTGGCAAACTCTAAAACCTAAATGCATTTAGACTTATTACACAAATGTAAATGGATTTTTTACTCCTGAAATTTTAATGAGTCGTGCCACTGAATAGAAGGGAATTGGCAGGGAAGTGACTGAAGCCGGAGTCTCTGGGAGCCATGAGCTGACTCTGAGTGACTGTGGTCTCTGCTGTACCTGCCAAAGGGGTTTTATCATTGTTCTCTTTGTCTGGGGTGGGTTTTTTAATTGGGTTTTTAAGTGTATCTCTGCTCAAGAATTGCTTCATTTAAAACTGACTAATGAATTGACAGAGGTGTGGAACTTGCCTTCCCCTTCCAGCCCAGGAGTAACAAAAGCAACTGTGAGAACCTGAGATGTTCTGGCTCTAAACTCCCAGCATTGTGGTGACCAGCTTTAGTTCCTTGATCACATGTAAAACTGTCTCTGGTTTTAATAAATTGATGGGGGTTTTTATGTGCAAAGTGTTCTTTGATAATTATTCTGGGTACAAAAGGAAAACAGTACCTTACACTGCTTCAGGAGAGCAGGTCTCAGATGCTGGCTTTCTACATGTCTAATTACAATTCCAATTTGCATCCAAGAACGGCTTTACACTAATCACAAGTCAGAAAGGCTGATAAATAATTTACTATTTTCTAATACAGTGTAATCAATGTGAGTATCTGGGAGCGTGTTGACTTTAACCACTTACATGTGTCTGTACTTTGTGAGGGTTGGCACAAAGAAATGCCAAATCCGGCACGGGGAAAACTCGCTTCTAAACGGCACGTCAGGGGCTGAGCCTCATTAACTGCCTTCCCTGGAGCGAGGGCTGGGGGAGAGAATGGAGAGGGAACTCACAGAATCCTGGGATCACTGAGCTTGGAAAAGACCTCCAAGATCATCAAGTCCAGCCCTTGACTGACCCCCTCCTTGTCACCAGACTAGAGCACTGTCCCTGTCCTGTCCCTGTCGTTCCTTGCACACCTCCGGGGGTGGGGACTCCACTGCCTCCCTGGGCAACCCCTTCTATAGCCTGACCACCCTTTCCATGAGGGAATTCTTCCTGATGTCCAGCCTTAACCAGCCACCTCTGCAGGTTTCTTCCAGGTTTGCTCGTCTCACTCTGGTCCCTGCTGCAGTGGAAGTGGGGGATGTTCCCAGGCCAAGGAGGGGTGTGGCACTGTGGGGGGCAGGAGGGTGCCCTGGGCTGGGGTCTGTGGGACTCTGCTGTGGGAAGGGTCCCGAGCCAGGGTGGCACTGCCAGCAGGACCCTGCCCGTGCCGACACTGGGGCTCTGCCTTGCCTGTGCCACAGGGACCAGAACTGCTGAAATCAGCACCTGGAGCCAGTCCCAGTCTGTTGGAAGTAAGCACAGATTTCACATCCATCTGTGAGCACGGGAGTGCCCGTTCCCTCCTTTCCAAATTCCTCCTTTGCCAGCTCCATCAGAGGCTTCGCAGGGACCTCATACACCCACTGGGATAATCCAGAGATGTCTGGAATGTATCCCAACTTCTACAAGGGAATCACCCCTTCATTTGCAACAACTTGTAACCACCTCCTGTGATTCCTTGAGCTCTGGGGTGCAGGGACCCCATTCCTGCCCCTCATCAGCCATGGGCAGCAGGAGTAGCTGCTCCCATGGGAATGATGCCCCACAGGGACACGGGGGATGCAGCAGGAGGCACAGCCACCTCTCTCCTGCATTTTGCTGCCTTGGGAGCAGAACTGGAGCCCAGCCCAAGCCCTGTGGAGTGTGTTCTCCCCACGGATCATCCCTCCTCTCCCAGCCACCCCACAGCCGCACGCTCCGGCTGCTCCCACGTTACGGATGTGCAGCGGAGCAGCGATTGCTGCTGAAGGATTAGCCTGGTAATTTGGCTAATTTTTCTCAAGCTTCATTTTTCACATTATGAGCTTTGCAGAAAGACTAACGAGCCTGGGTTTGCCTCTAATAGCCAGCGCATGAACGGGAAGGGGAAGATGTGCTCCATCCTAGAGGATGGATTGAGGAATTGGGAGCACACTGGCCACCCTGGACAGGCTGCCAAGGGCAAATGTGGGGACCCCTTGAGATCTCGGGAGTTACTGGTGTTTCTTGGCACCAAAAAGAAAACACTTTGTGTAAAAATACCTTCCTTTTCCTTCGCAGCCAGTGCACAGGGCAGCCTCGCCTCTGGAGTGTCTCCCACCACCCCAGAGGGCTCCTGTGCCCCCCCAGCACATGTCCCCCTGACCCAGGACCCCACTGCTCCCTGCCTGGCCCCTGCCAGGCACAGATGGTATTATTATTGTTTGTTTTCACTCCATGTCAGCAGTGGCTTCTTTCTGCTCCGGTGAATAGATGCTGAGGAGGCAGTGACATTATTGGAGAGCACGGAGAGAGCAGAAACAGGGTCAGGGAGAGAGAGGAAATGTCAGCGCACAGCCACGGAGGGGTGGGGGGCTGCTGGGGACCCTCAGGGCTCCCTGACACTCCCAGGGTCCCTGCTGGGATCAGGGTTGGGGAGTGGGACCAGGGGACCCCCGGAAGGCTGGAAGGGCTCAGTGCTGTGTCCTGGGCTCTGCACAGGGAGCCTGGAGGGCTTGGGGTGTCTGGGGGGTCCCCCTGGGGCTGGGGGTGCCCCCAGGACAAGTCAAGACTCCCATCAGAGTCATTTCAAGGGCAATTTGTAGATCTTCGTCTCCCGCTGCAGACGGGCTCCCTGTCCCCTCTGCCACCTGTCCCTGGGGATTTCGGGGCTCGCCCATTCCCGGGGCTCAGCACCAACACACAGGGGCCAGGGGGAGCCCGTCCCCCCCGTCTCCCCCACCCTCTCCCCTCCCTGCACGCTGAAGGTTTTGAAAGTTAAGTATTACCGTCTGCTTTGTTGTTGCCTAACTACGACAGACAAATTGAGAACTAGTTGTCAAAATGTCAGTGCACAACAAATCAACATTCAAAATGAGTCTCAGCGCTATGTGGTGTATAATTAAAAAAAAATCCTTTTTAGAAATTTCAGCAAGCGTTGGCTCTGCTTTATATTTGTCTGTGTGATTAATAAAGGCAGCTAATTTTCAGACTTTAAAAACAGCTAGAAAATAGCTCCTAATTACATATTAGGTTCCAAGCGGCCCCCGCTGAGCGAGCCTGGTATTGGTGGGCCAGAGAATTTGGCAGGGGCTTAATTACATTCTGAGCATCATCTAATTTTAGTTAAATGTAATGTAATCAGCAGCAGATGTCTGAAATAAAATATGAATTATGAATATGATGAAATTTCATTCTTGAATAAAAAAGTAATTTGCTATTTAGTTCATTAAAGTCGCAGAGGTTTATTAGGGAGCAGGTACATGGTGTGGCTGGTTCTATTAAAATGATATTTCAGAGGGAGCAGGAAATTGCATTAAAGGTGCTAAAATATTCCACCAGGACGATGCGCCGTGTGGGAATTAATGTTTACAAAAATAATGGAGCCCCTGTGCTGGCACCAGCTCCGGGGTTCCCATTAATGCAAGTGATGTTCCCACATCCCTGGGGGACCCTGGACGGTCCCTGGACCCGCTCCATGTGTCCTGAGATGCAACTGGGCTCTTGATGCTGTTGGGCTCCAGAGTTTCCCCCATTATTTCACAGAATTCCAGGATCATTTAGGTTGGAAAAGACCTCCAAGACCATCAAGTCCAACTTGTATCTCATCCCCACCTTGTCAACCAGACCAGAGCACTGAGTGCCATGTCCAGTCGTTCCTTAGACACCTCCAGGGGTGGAGACTCTACCACCTTCCTGGGCAGCCCCTTCCAATGTTTAACAACCTTTTCCATGAAGAAAGTCCTCCTGATGTCCAACCTGAACCTCCCCGGCACAGCTTCAGGCCATGGGGATAAGAGGCTCCAGCATGAGGGCATGGGCCATCGTTCTGGGCTCCATGTGCCTTATTCCAGCTTGGCCAGGACAACAAAGCATCAATTCTCCCATCGGCTCTGGCACCACGGCGGATCCTCACGGGACACCATCGCCTGGACATCTCTCCCCGCAGCATCCTCTGCAGCTTCATCTCTGAAGTTTAAATTGCTTTTCTCTATCCCTCAGTGGCCCACGCTGACAGATAAGCATCTCCCGGAGAGGGAGAAGGACGGTGTGTTCATTATTTCCTTGTATTACAGATGCTGTCATTTTAATCCCTCCTGGATGTCGGGAGAAAGGCTGCGCCTGGGCTCCAGCTCAGAGCCCTGCCCGCCTCCAATGTGCTCTCCAAGAAAACCCCGTGGCTGGTTCGTCCTGCACGGCAGGAAATCCCAGGTCACATCCCAGCTGCCTGGTCCTGGTGGCTCTGATGTGCCCAGCACGGGTGATGCTCCTGGTGAGTGTTGGTGCCGGTGTTGTGGCACAACCGGGCTGCCACGCTCGCCGGCGTGGGCTCGCCGTCCTCCCTCTTCTATTCATCAAGGGCATGACAGCTAAAATTCATTTGAAGATGAAGAAAGTGCCGGCTAATCCTTTCTGGGAGACAGTGATAGACTGGCGGCTCGGGAAGAATTGCACAGCAGTAATGAAATTAGGCTAAAACTGCTGGCGGATAGCAGATAATTGCCCTTGTCTGTCACGAGGAATAACATCTCCCAAATCCAACACAATGATTGTTAAAGTTGCAGGAATTTATTTTATTTATTTTATGGGCTCGGGGTTGGCTTTCCAAAGGTCTTTCCCAGGAAAATAAAGGAGTGGGAGTTGTGTGGTTGCCTCCCACCTTCTGCGGGTGCTTCTGCCGACTCAACTGCGGCAGCTCGTCCGCCCTGCTGGAACAGCACATGCACGATGACAAGGACACCCCAATGTGTGACCCCACTGGGGCTGTTCCCGGGAGCAGGAGAGGAACCAGCTAGCGCCATGTGCTGCTTGGAGGAGCCGGTGGCAGTGCCGCTGCTGGTCCGTCCCCAGCTCCCACTGACCTTCTGGTGCTTGCCAGGGGAAATCCATCCCCCAACACCAAGTCCTGCCTGTGTGGTGCTGGGGTGGGAGCTGGTGCTGGAGTGGCCACACAAGCCCCAGCACCTGGTCCGTGCTGACCATCAGCCATTTGTTCTGTAATGGATGGGGGCAGTGGAGGCCCCACGCGGGTGAGTGACTGCACTGGCCGGCGCCGGCGATGTTTTATACGGCAGGGCTGGCACGGGTAATTTACTGCGCCCGGCAATAACATATTTCACTTCCCGTCTCCCAGATGAAGATTACTTGTGTTTGAAAGTGCCTGAACACACACTCAATTCTGCTTAAACGCTCGCAGGCAGCCGAGCGCGGATCGTCCCGACGGCTCGGCCGGCTCAGCCCTGCGCCAGGGTGGCACAGGAATGAGGGTGGGAATGGGGACAGGGATGGGGACAGGCTGGATCACAGCCCCTGCTCCCTCTGGAGCTGCTCACAGTGCTGGAAAACCCACCCGCAGCACCCGACGCAGCGGCTGGAAATATTCAATCCACCTTCCCTGACATTTAATCCATCTGGGCGAGGAGCTCTGTGGCATTTCCAAGAGGAGCTGGGGAAAGGTCGGGGGTGGAAAAGGTTGGCAGGGTCAGTCCTCCAGCCTCACCCCATGGCTCTTCCTGACCACCCCTCAGACAACTGCGGCACAGACACCACATTGGCTGGATATCACTTCCAATGGCTGGTGCTGCACTCCTGGAAGTGCCACGTGCTGTCCTGGGATGCCTGAGCCACATGCGAGATGGGTCAGCACATACAAAGGGGGGTGATGTCTGCACCTCCAAACAATCCCTGTGAGAGGCCGAGGCAGAGGGCAGGAGCTGGGACTGCAGAGGGTGAGGGGCTCGGAGCAATGGGGGACCTGTGGCAGGGCCGTGCTGCCAGTGCTGGACCCCATCCAGCTCCTTCCCTCGCCAACAGCCTGGGGCAGTCTCTGGCTCTGAGCAGAGCCAAGGTGGGAATGTGAGAGCCCCAGGGCTGTGCTGGCCCCGCTGAGCCCCCTGTCACCCCTGGACCCCCCTGGATGGGATGCTGGACCCAGGGCTGCCACTGCTCCTGCCAGCGCCGGCGCGTCTCCAGCGCTCCCAGCGCGGCGCTGCCATTAATGGATGTGAATGTGTCACCAGCCCATTTGTCTTCATTTGGTGCCAGCTGGCACACGCAGGGCTGTGCCAGGGCCAGGCACTCAGCCCTGGACCCACATCACTCCCAGCACAGCTCAGCCTGTCCCAGCACCAGGATGTGGTGCTGGCATGGCCAGTGAAACAAAAAACAGCCAATGATGCCCATTCCTCTTCCCAGGGAGAATTCCCAGTCACTTTGCAGGCATGGGACTGCCAGCCTGAGACCCCAGCAGGGCTGGGATGGCCCCCAGTGAACCCCTTGTCTGTGGTACAACCTCTGTGTGCCCATGGTGCTGCTGAGCTGGTGTCCTGGAGGAGGTGGGCGTGGATTTTGGGGCATGGCAAGGCTGGGATCAAGCAGGCTGGCTCAGAGCTCCAATCAGCTCCCTGTGGTCACCCATGGCCACCGTCATCCTACCATGGTGACTGTGCCAGAGGGGGACTGCAATGCCACCATCATGTCCTGACAGATTCTGGGATGGAGCCTCTCTGCTGTATCTGGGTAATTTCTGATTAAGGATTGCCGTACCATCGGCTTTGGTTTGATTGCAGATGTTTTTAATTATATCGTATAAGATCGTATTATGTAATTGCATTTATCTGATTGAAGCCTTAATTGTAGGATTTCATAATGGTTTGACTGGGTAAATACACCGTCGTGTCTGTTGTCCCCCACCGAAAATTAGGTGCTTCATGTCTTTATTGCATTATCCTGGAGAGGAGCTTAAATTGGGAAAGAAAGAATTAGGAGGGAGAGAAGAAAGGAAAGGCAACTTTGTCATAGAATTGTGGAATCCTGGAATGGTTTGGGTTGGAAGGGACCTTAAGGATCACCTTATTCCAGTTCCTACCAGGGACAGGGACACCTTCCACTAGTCCAGGTTGCTCTCCCATGGATAGGAACACCTTCCTTCTCCTCCCAGTCCCAGAGATTGTGGCCTCCTTCCCACAGCCACCTCCTTTCAGCACAGCCACCAGTGCTCATCCCGAGCATCCCCTCCAGCCGGACATCCCTCCCCAGGAATCTTCCATTAGCAGGTGAGGGAAGGCAAAAATTCAAATTTCCATTAATAACAGTACACAGCAAAATAATTGGAAAGCTCTCCACCTTAATTCCCTGAAAAAAGCACTAATGAGCTGCTGTCGAGGGGGGCTCTGAGCCCCAACACACTCACTGCACCTCCAGCCCTCGGGGGGTCCTGCGTCTCTGGGCCTCCCCACAGCAATTAAAGGGAGGTTTGGGGGGTTGTCGGAGCCTTTTTTCCAGCTGTAATCCGCAACATGTGGTTCGCATGGAGCCTCCTGGCTAATGGGTTTAGGATTATGGGAATATGCACAAATCCAGCGGCTCGCTGTCACTCCGCCCGGCGCAGTAAGGTGATTTCATTAGGATTTAGGTTTAGAGAAAAGTCTCTCTCTCTCTCTCCCCTCCTTCTCTCTCCCCTTAATATTATTTTTATTCAATTACATCAGCAATTCATGAAACTTCAAAGACGTTTCATCAGCGCAACCCGAATGTTGCCGGATCGTGTGCTTGAAAGGGGGGAAGAGAAGGAAAACATAAGCTGCTGCTTTAATGGAATTACTGAAAGGGGCTTTTTAATTAAAAACAAAGGTTGGGCTGAGGTCTATCCATAATTCAGTGCCGCTGGATGTCATATCTGCCGGTGGTTTAATTTTAATAAATGTATGTATTATTAACGGTGTGATCTATATTTTCCAAGCCCAAGGAAGGCCCAGCTGTTCTCTCAGGTCCAGCTGTCGGTGCTGTGGGGGGCATGAGGGGAGACTTGGTGACCACAGGGCAGGGGATGGGGGCAGGGCTGTCCTGGTGACCCCCCGGTGCCACACTGGCCACAGGAGCTGTCACAGCCCCGAGTTAATTACCGGCAGCACTGGTGTGGGTTATATAGACAACTCCAGCCCCTCTTTTTGAAGATTTCCTCTTAATTAGCCTTTATTAATGAGACATGACCTTGTCCAGTGTGCGGTTCCTCGCCACCATCTGCCTGTCCCACCCCAGCATGGGACAGGGATGTCCCCAAGGCCAAGGGCAGCTGGGCGGTGGTGGAGGGGACAATGACACACAGTGATCCAGCCCACGGACCTGCTCCCATGGGAGGGTTCCCATCCCTGCGCCACTCCAGTGGGGTGGCACCCACCCCCACATCCCGTCCGCCAGCGCCGCGCTAATAAAAACAAATTAACTTGTATCGGCGCTAATTTTCCCGCATCCATCCATCCCGGCCTCATTACGAGGGCGATCCCAGGAGCCGGGGGTTTGGGCATATTGTAATGAGGAGCATGCGGTAGTAAAAGTCCTTCTAATAGGATTTATTTACTGTAATTGTGATTCGAGGCACAGTGCCATCGCCCAGAGAGCTGGCGGGGCCGGGAGGAGGGGGCATCACCACGGCTCCACATGGAGGCTGCAGAACGGATACAACCCAGGAGAGGGAGTTCCCAGCAGGATCCAGGGAGTTCCACCTGACCCAGGGCATAAGCAGGGACTCTTCCAGCGGTGCCACCCCTGCCTCTTGCTCCAGCAGATGTTTCCCAGAGGATGGACACAATCCCAGTGATGCTAAATGGAGCAAGAGCCCAACTGGGTTTGTTTTGCCCCCCAAAGTTGGGCTGTGTAAGGAGGGGAGGGAGCAGGGCACTAATGATGTACTGATTGACTTCCCTGCAACACTAAATATTGGGATGTGGCAACCGCTGGCTGAGCCCCATTAAACCTGCCAGCTCCACGGGGGGATTTGCGGGAAGCCCCGGCCTCTCCAGGCCTTCCCATCCTGCCAGCATGTGCTTCACCTGCGCTTCCATTCAGGAAGGGGTGAAAGGGGAACACTCCAATGCAAACAAGATAATTAAAAACTTGGACTGGCAATTAGAGGTGGCACTGGGCACTGCCAGGTTGTGGAGGGGAGCATCCAGTCCACCACCATTCCCACTGGGAACAACCACCTTGGCACCTGCCACTGCAGCCACGTGTCCGACTCATGCAGCTGGGACTGCTCCAAGCCCCTGAAACCAGAGCGATGCTCCACATGTCAATTCCCAAGCATCCCACCAGGAGCTGCTGGACAGGTTGTGCCACCTGACATTGCCAGGGATGGGGTCGCCTGTCACATTTTGGAGTTTCCCACCTGAGCTGGACTGTGGGAGCTGCTTCCATGGTACATTTCCATCCTCCTGAGCAGAGGTGGTTTGGAGATCTGGAGCTGAGCACACTCCATGGCCACAGGGATGCTCTGGCAATGCTGTGGTCATTGCCTGCATGTGGTTTGGCTTCCTGGCCCATGCAGCACTGGCATCCAGATCCCTGTCTCCCAGCTAATCTTGATGCCAGGATGCAGAGCAGCTCCACTCCCGCTCCAGCGTTCATCCCGGACACTTGGAATGTGCTTCTCCCCCTGGTGTATCCAAACCTGCCGGGAGTCCCCGGAGGAGGGAGCAGAGCCAGGAGAGCTTTTCTCTGGCTCACACTTCATTATTGTTGCTAAGGAAACCTCTTCCCAGGATCTCGCCTGGAACACGCCTGCCTCGGCGGGCTGCACATCCATCTCTCCCAAAGTGCCCTGAGAGCAGAGCCGGCACAGACAAAGGCCGGGATGGAGGCGGGAGGCTGTGCCGGGACCACGCTGCGGCTTTGAACCGCCCGGCCAGGAGCGGGGATGCGCCGCATGGAAAAGTTGACGGAGATCTTTATACCAGAAAAATAAATCCTAACAGCAATTCCCTACCCACCCCCAGCTCCTGCTGGCAGCAGGACCAGGAGTTTGCAGCCGTGGCCTCTGGCACATGGCTCTGAGGGCTGGCACAGTAGCAGGGTGAACACGGACAGCTGGGTGGATCATCCCACTCCTGTTTCACCCCATCACTAATTTTGGTCCCTGGTTTATGGAGGGGACTGATGATCCCAGACCCAGCTCAGTGTCCCCCCTGTTCCCAGCTAATGCTTCCCACTGTAGCGAGACGAGTTCCCAGCGTTCGGAATGAGTGATTCCCGCATTGATTTGTAGCTTCCTTTTGATGCAGCAAGAATTTATTCCTCGGGAAAATGCTTTCTGTAGCCATCAGGGATTATTGATGGTGTTGAACTCGCTGGCTGCCCTCTGGATCACAGCTGGCCCCTGGTGTGCTGCAGTGCCCACGGGATGGTGTGGGGGAATGGGGACACCCTGCTTTAGGGGTGATACAGATGGGGTCTCCCAATGTAGTGACTGCTGGGAACTGGGAAAAATATTAGCGAGGCTGCAATGGCTGTTTGGCAAACCAACAGCACCATGGTGGACCCAGCACTGATCAAACCTGGTGCTGCTCTGGCACCAGGGTGAGCTCATGGCGTACGTGACTCTGTCCCTTGTCACACAGTTTATGCCATGAGCTCGTTGTATGTCCCACACGGCTCTGCAAGACTCCCATGGGGTGGGAGCTGCATTCAAGTACAACTTCCAAGCGGGAACCACCTGGAATGCCCTGTATGGCACTGCCAGTCCCCTTTTCTGGGTGCTGGTTGTTCCTGCAGTCCCCTCAGGGACACTCCCAGAGCCTTGGGAGTGCCTGGCCCCAGCAGGGTCCCCTCTCCCTCTGTGGCCCCAGTGGAGTACAGGTATCCATGGCCACGTGCCAGCCCAGTGCCCTGTGTGTGCTCCAAAGCCCCACACCACTGAGGTGTCTTTTGTCCCACCCTCGCCAAGCCACTACCTCCGCTTCTCCTATTTTCCCCCTGCATTCCTCATTAAAGAAGACTACAGATTTCCCAGCCTGTCTCCTGGTTTTATATTGAAAAGGCTAAATGATATGCTGACACCTTAATTACACCCCATTGTCACAATGCAGCGTGGAAGTGGTGTGAGTGATATGAGAAGAAAGGGCTGTGGCGTGCGTGGCAGATCCTTTGATTCGCGGTGGCAGGTTGGGAACGACACAAACGGGGGCTCTCGCCGGCGTCACCCCCGCGCGCACCCGCGGCCCTGCCGGCCCCGCCGGCTCCTCGGTGTCACCGTGCCAGAGCACGGCTGGTCTGGGGGACAGGGCGGTGGCACCAGCGTGGGACACGTCCAAGGCCAAGTGATGCGGTCAAGGCCAGACGTGTGGGTGGCCCCAGAGCCCTCAGCCACCCTGTCCCCGCGCTGTCACCATCCCGGCTGAGGGCACAGGAGGTCGCGGCTGCCAGGAGCGCCGAGGCTCCCTCCTTGGCAGAGACCCCAGCCAGGCAAAAATGTGCCAATTAAGCACTGGCTGCTGGTTAGCGGGGGCTGGGGAATTCGTTGTGCCGGGGGAGCGTCTCCCTCCCCTACACACTGTGTTTGGAAAATCAGCATCACCCGAGCAGTTCTGGCGCTGGCACACGGCCACCCATCCCCGGCACTGGGCCCGGCTCCCTCCATCGCCAAGGGGATGGCAGGCACTGACGGTGACGGCAGTGGCGGTGGCACACTGTGCCCAGCTAAAAATACCCTCCTTCTCCTGTGAGTTTGGGGCTGTTTAACTGTCTCCAGTACCTGCTGTCACTGCTGTCACACAGAGTTGGTGACTCCCCGGCCCCTCCCAGACTTGGCTTTGCCTTTTTGGCAGCTGAGTGTGTTGCCCAGGGGGATACTGGGGACCCCAAGGCTGGCTCAGGGTGCAGATGGAGTCTGGCTGTGCCCTGGCAGGGAACAACCAGTGTGGGACCCCCACAGCTCTGTGGGACCCTGGAGGAGCAGCCCCCTGCCGTGGGTGCTGTGGAACGGTGCAGGTGACACCCCTGTCCCCCAGGAGCCCCCACTGTCCCCTTCCCTGCCATGGCTGGGGGGGCCGGGCTTAGCTCCCTGTGTGACTCAAAGTCAGGGTTGTGCTTCTCCCTTCTCCTCCTCCTCACACTTGTCAGAAAATGGCAGCAGTGGTGGCATGTGGACAGCACTGGTGGCACATGGCCTGTCCTCTGTCCTGTCCTGCATCGGACAATGCTGGGAGAGAGGAGAGGGAAGAGCCAGGCAATGTTTTCCATTAACAAAATGTTACCTTTTAAAGTGACACGATGTGGGAACAGACATCAAACAGGCAGACAGATCGCCCAACGAGAGGCACTTCTGCATATGCATTCAGCAAATGCATTTGTTTTGGAAAATGCTGTCCCAGGGGAGCGCGAGCGGGAGGGGGAGCGTGTTCAAACAACTGGAAAAGCCTTTGTACGATCCACAGCAGAACCGAGGCACGGAGCTGCTCATGGGCAGCACGAGGGAGCCCGGGCATCGCCGGGCTGGCGGTTTCCCCAGGGTGCCCTGTGTCCCACCTCCCTGTCCTGTGTCCCTCCTCCATGTCCTTGTCCTGTCTCCCAGCCCTGCAGATATTGGTGACTCAAGCCAATTACTGCAGAGCAAAGGAGAGAGTTGTGTCTCAGATCCATGTGACATCCTGGACAATGCCATGCCATGCTGCGGGCACCCAGACCTCCCAGGGCACTGGATGCAGACTGGGAGAGCTTCAGGTGGGGACAGACCCGAGCCGGCACCGCTGGGAAGGATCCAGGAGCCAATTTACATGCAAATGTCCTTATTAATCAAGGACAAGAGGAGGAATGAGCAGAAAACCCCCAACACAAGGGCAGAGGCTTTTTCACCGGATGCTTTTCAAAGTTGCTAATGAGGCATCAGCAGCTCTTTTCAGAGCCAGATTATTTGCTGTCTGGATTCTCCAGCGATCCGTCTCCTCCACTCTTAGCAAGTCCCAGCCTGTCCCCAGCCTGTGCCCAGCCTAGCCCGGCTGGAATGCCTCGGACCGGAGGAAAATCGGAGCAGAAATAAAACGACACCGGTTGCAGTGAGAAGGATAAAGTCCCCGGTCGTCAGCGGCCGGGCCGAGCCGTGAGGACGTGATCCTGCTCACTGCCCCAGGCAGTGTCCCCAGCTGCCCTCAAGTGTCCCCGTCTCCATCACTCTTGCGACATCCCTTCATCTTCTCCAGTTGGCAGGAGGGCCTGGAAACCCTTCTGGAATGGCTTATCCACTCAGGAAGGTGCTGTCTCCATCTGTGCTGTGTCCTTGTGTCCCTATCCCGCCCGGTGTGCGATGGGGACAACCCTGTGGGGGACACGGGGCTGAGCCGCCTCCACTCCTGCTGGCTCATTCCTGGGGTTCTTCCCGCTTCCCAGCAGCCCCGACCCTCTCCCACCGTGTTTATTCGTGCACGGGGCTTTGTCTGCTGCCCTTAATCTGATTTCGTTCAGTTCAGGCGTAGGAGCCTTGGGAGAGGAGGGAGAGAAAGAGCCGGGGGGGCTCGAGGGGGGTCTCAGAGGCTCCGCTGCAGTGCCCACAGGGGGAAATGTCAGTGGGTGCTTTGGGAGGACCCCTGGGGCTGTTTTCCCAATCTGGTTGAGTTTTCTGGTTTCCATACTGAGGTGGAGGGGTTGCAGAGAGACTGGGAAACTGGGACATGAATGGGGGTCACATGGCACTCACACCCCCCTCCAGCCATCCCTGTGATCCCACAGCCCATCCGTGTCCCACTGAGGGACCCCAACCAACACATTCCCAGGGGTGACCTCTGTGCCTGACCCTGCTCCCAGCCCTGGAGTGGCATCTACCAGCTGTGAGGGCAAAGAGGGATGTTGGCACCTGGTACATGGGCTGAAATGAGTCCCTTGATCTCCCTGGACTGAAGGGATCTGCAACACTCAGGGGGACGATCAGGGATTCCAGAGCAGTGGGATCCTCAGGAATGCCCAGAGCACTGGGATGCTCAGGACACTGAAGGCACTTGAGGCTGGAGCACTCACCGGCACTTGCAGCACAGGAGAAATGGCTCTGCCTGCCCCGGGGGTCCCTGTGTGCCAGCCTCAGTGCCTGAGCAAACCCAGGAGCTGGGATTTCATAGATAAAACACTGGGATTGTCTCGTGTCCATCCTGCTTTCCCTGCCCATCCCTGCTGAGAGACAGAGCCAGCATTAAAAACCACTAATAGGACACAAGAGTCATCAAAATAAAATAGACATGTTGGGGTGACCCCCCTGCACAAACAAATGCTGCCGTGATTCAATTAACAGAGCAGTTAAGCAGATAATATTGTTAAGCAAAGCAAAACAGCCTTTTGATGTGTTAATCATACTCGAGCCTCGAAAAAGTCACCAAAACCAAAGAAATCCGGGCCCCTCTTTGAGGGGGGGTGGTGACTCAGGGATGGCAGGAGTGGGGTCAGGATCTCCAGAATCTTGAGTGGAGGGATGGGGATGAAGAAGGGTGGGAGGGAGCTGATGAAGACTCATGTGCCATCACCCACCTTTACATGTCAGCCACATCCCTGAGTTTATTTCGATTTCATTTAACTGAGGCAATTTCTGAGCAGTTCTGGGTCTGTGGCTGCCAGCGCCGGCTGCGTCACTTCTCTGGAATTTTATACAATTTCCCAGTGGGAAAGAACCAATATTGCAGATCTCAGGCAAAATCTGTCCCTGGTTTCCTCTAGGAGAATAAAATAAACTGGGAAGTGTGTAGAACAGCAGCAGGTGAATGGCTCAGGCTGGAGCATCAAGGGGACATTTCAGCCACAGTGGGTAAGCACCAGAGCTGGCAGCTCCTGGAGTATTCCCACCTATTCCTTCTCAATCCCACCAGGAATCTCAGCCCTGAGAATGGAGGAGGAGGGGAGGCAGAGAGGCTGCAGGGAGAACTGGGACTGTTCCTCTCCCCAGGGAAGGCTGCTGTGGGCTCAGCCCCATTCCAGTCCTCAGAGAAACCACTGTTGGGACTCTGTGGGCACGACAGCAAGGAGGGCTGGCTCCCCTTGTTTAGTCCCCCAGAAATGGGATTTGTCTCCCCCCCACATTGGGATCTCATCCACCAGCACCCATCACCTATTGTGAAGAGCTGGCAGTGCCCACACCCCCTGTAGGGACATTCCCGGTGTCCTCAGACCTGACCCCGGGTCAGGTGGTGCCAAATCGCTGCATAAATGGCCATCAAAGTCAATAGAAAGTTTATTCAAATTCCTGCAACAAATTGCCTCTGGAAACAAACTTGTAAGAGATTCGGGAGCAATTTGCTGGTTCCACAGGAGCCAAAGGCACAGGTTAACAAGATCAAATGGATTCCCCGGGGATGAGAAATACCTCCGAAGGGGCCATGTGGGTGCTGGGATAAGCAGTCTCTCCAAGGAGGCCGGGTGGGTGCTGCTCACTGACATGCTGCCTTCCCATCACCCTCCCAGCAGCAGGAATTGAATAATTGATGCAATTTGAATAACATTGGGATTTGTAACGATGCCGAAACGTGGAGATAAGAAGGTTGCAATCAAAAGCTGATGGCAAACAGTTGTTAGTTACAGTGCAGGTGGGGCTGGCTCTGCAGGGAGGGGGCTGGCACCCATCACTCCACCGCGGCTCCCAGGATGGATGTTGGGAAGCAAACTGCTTCTCCCACCACAGCACTGTGGCCCCAGCACCGAGATGAGTTTGCTGAACGATTTCTCCTACAAATAAGGTCGAGTTCAACAATAATTTCTTCCCTGGGTGTCCAGCCTTCGTTCCTGTCACATTCCCATGCCCCCCTGAAGGTGCTCTCAGGGAGAGAGTGGTGGAGGAGCAGCATCCCTTTGGAAAAATCCAAGGGAGGAGTTTTTCCTGGGGATATGTATTTGCCCTTGCACCTCTCCATGCCCTCTTGGCTCCGGGGCCTCATTCCCACCCTGTGGGGCTGGAGCACTCCCAGCTCCTGCAGGGGATGGTGGAGTTGCTCCCGCTCCCGGCTCCGTTTAATCCCCGCAATAAATAACAGCACAAAAGACTTTGTGAAGTTCTCAGAGCCGCGTGTGCCGAGCAGCCTCCAGGCACTGTTTGTGAAGAGAGGTTATTAAATTGATTTTTTTTTTCCCTTTACATGCTCAATGAACATTAAAATTAAAGTTCTGCTCAGGCTCCCCCCGGGGCGAGGAGGGGCCCTGGTGCAGCAGAGGTGTGCCCACGTGCCAGCACCGTGCGTGGCAGCTGGAGCAGCTCCTCCACACTGGAAGGATGATTCTGGTGTCACTGAGATGTGTGGGATGGGGATCGGTGGGGACAGAGAGGTCCCAGGACCAGCAAACATCCAAGGAAATTCTGAGAGCCAGGAGCCAGCCCTGGCTCTCAAGGGGCATTGTATGGGGGTGGCAGTGCCAGCTTGTGTTGGTCTCTGGTGCCTGGAGTCTGCTGGCACGGTGGGGAGGGGGTTACAGGTGCCAGGGTTGGTGGTTGGACCATGGCTCTGCTGCAGACCCTGCCACTGGGGCACAGCTGGCACTGGAGCACATCTGGGCACTGCTCAGGGCACATCTGGTGCTGGAGTACATCTGGGCACTGCTTGGGGCACATCTGGTGCTGGTGCACATCTGGGAACAGCTCAGGGCAGATTTTGCAGCATCAGGAGGGAGGCAAGGGGTGTCTGCAGGATGCAACAGCCCTCTTGTCCCACCAGGAATGGGGTCTTGGGATTTGGGCTTGGGGGGGGATGTCAGGAGGAGGCTCCCCACAGCCACCCCTTCCTCCTCCTCAGCCCCATCACTCCTCCCTCCCCAGCCCCAAGGACTCGAATCATTGCCTAATTTAGAAAAATGACAGGGAGACGGTTTTCCACTGACACAGTCACTACTGAAAATTTACTTCAAGGTTCATTGTTGGCAATGTCAAAAGTGATGAAAACCAATAAAAAGAACCAGCACAGCATGAATGTCTGGGTGACAGCACGCGGGGGGGGGGGCCGCCCCAACCCCCTCGCCGCAGCCTGAGCCTGTACAGATAAAAGGTAATTGAAATGTTAGTTCCATTAATATTTCAGCGTGCCCCACATCTGACAGCCGCGCTCCTCACGCGCTCCCAGCCCTGTCTCTTTAGCTGCTGGGGGTGGAGGTTTCCCACAGCCCCAGCCTAGCATTGGGCAGGGATGGGTGGCACTGAGGGTGTCCCTGAAAGGTACTGGAGTGGTGTCCCAGCACCAACACGTGGTGCTCATAGTGCAGCCCTAATCCTGGCTGGAAGTGCTTGGGGTCACTGCGGCTTCGGCCCCGGTGTGGAAGTTTCCCACAGCCCCCAGCCCAGTGTGGGCATCAGGCAGGGGCGAGTGACACCAAGAGTGTCCCCAAGTGGTACCAGAGAGGGGTCCTGGCACCAGCACTTGATGCTTATGGTGCAGCCCTGGTCCTACAAGAGCTTGGAGTCACCCCGGTATCAGCACAGGTGTCACATGGGGGATGGAGGTTTCCTACAGATTCAACCCAGAGTGGGTGTTGAGCAGGGCTGGGTGGCACTGAGGGTGTCCCTGAGAGGCACCAGAGCAGGGTCCCCAGCATGTGGTGCTCACAGTGCAGCCTCGGTCCTGCAAGAGCTTGCCCCCCCCCCCCCCCCCAGCATTGGCTCAAAGGGGTCAGAGATGGGCAGAGTCACCTTGTGCCACCACTGGCACATCTCACACCGGGCACCAACATATCACACACCAGCACCTCTCACACCGGCACAGCTCTCACCGTGCTCTGGCACATCTCACACCGTGCTCTGGCACATCTCACACCGCGCAGCCCCCCCCGCATCCGACAGCGCGTTTCATCTCCGCGCGCGCCCGCCTCGCCGCATCCTCATCTATATCAAAGCATCAGGCAAATTAAATTGTTTGCAAAGTACCGTCTGCGCGTCTGTTTTATTCCTGCTTTGGGAGAACACGACGCTGCCGCGGCTGTGCCATTTTGTTGAGTTTTCCCTGTAATTCCTGTTCAAAGCGCCGCCGCGGCCCCGCGCTCCCCGCCTGCCTCCCGCCACCGGCGACGCGCTGCCGCCGTCGGCATCAAACCCTCACGGGGGGGGGGGAACACGGGGGAACCTGGCTCTGGGGGCCCGTGGGGAATGGGGGGGTGTTTATGTGATTCTCCTTGGATTTGAAGATCGGTGATGGGGAGGATGGGAAGAGTGTGCGAGCGAGGCGTCTGCTCCGGGAGACAGCACGGAGTGTCCCTTGTGGGTCTCGGGGGAGAGGAGGAGGAGGCTCTTTGGGGATTTAAATGTGTCAGCCAGTTCTGCTTTGGGCATCCATAGGTGACACTGGCCTATATCCCCCTGGAGCCAGGATGATTTGGATCTCCCAACAGGGACCATCGGGATGTTGCTCTTTCTCTCAGCCCAGACCCAGCTCTGTCACAGCCCAGGGTCCCACACTGTCCTGGCTGCCAAAGCAAACAAACAAAACCAACTCTCACCATGAAAGTGCTTCCCATAAATCCTCTGCTTCCCACTGCAATCCTGAAAAAGCCCTTTTTCATCTCCATTGACAGGTGGTGGCTGGAAACCACCATGTCCCAGCGCCCAGGCACAGAGCAGGGATGCTTGTCACCATCCCATGGAGCCAGGAAGTGGAGGGAGAGGGAGGACATTAAGTCACCTGTTATTGAAGCTGAGCTCTTCCATGCTGTTCCCTGCTGTTTTTTCACCTTTTCTCACTTTTACAGCAAAGAATCGAATTTAACTTGTTTTTTTTTTTAATTGTGTGGCAAAGTCTGTCTGCACCCGGGGTGCCCCTGGGGTGATGGGCAATGCCCAGATCCAGCCCTCACCCCAGCTCTCACCAGGGGCACCCCCCTGCTGGGGGTTGGGGGATTATTTGTGTTACAAAAAAGCAGATTAAAAGCCGAGAGAGCAATTCGTTGCCGCTGAATTGCTCACGAGCTGTGTGCAGCAGGAGCTGCTGCAGTTGTCTTGGTCCTGAGCCACGGTAATTGTATTCTATGAAATATTTATTCATTTTCATTTCAATTTCATTTCCAACATGTATTTCCTATAAAATGATGTGGGGGGAAAGGAAAAAAGAAATCACCCTGCCTGCATTTATCATCATCACAGATTCCTTCCCAGAGCTCCCTGAAGGGGCACCGCCGGGCAGGACCACACAGGCTGCCAGGGCTGGCTTTTCTAAAAACTTTAAATGCCATTTTTCATTCTGCTGAGAGTCCATGGGGACTCTGGAGGTGCTGGACATACCAGAGCCCAGTTCCCGGCCTTTCCCCCTGGCTCCTGGGAATCCCATGACATCAATTGAAGTACAGCTGTGTAAGGTGCACCTGTGGGTGATGAAATGCCCCTGTGCAGAGAAAAATACCCCTGTGCACTCTAAGATTAACCTATAACACACTAACATACCCCTGTGCACACTAAAATATCTCTATGCACAGTAAAATATCGCTATAAGGGTTAAAATACCCCTATACAGAATTAAATACCCCTATGCAGAGAAAAATCTACCTGTACAGACTAAAATGGCCCTATACACACTAAAAGACCCCTCTGCACTCTAAAATAACCCTTTGTAACCCAAAATACATTTATACACACCAAAATACACCTGTCACACCAGAATACCCCTACACAGAGTAAAATATCCCTGCGCGCTCTAAAATACACCCATACACCCTAAAATACCCTATGCACCTCAAAATATCCCTGTGCACCCTAAAATACACCCAGAGACACTAAAATGCTCCTAAACACAGTAAAATACATCTATGAACACCAAAACATTCCTACACACCCTAAAATACCCCTGTGCAACCCAAAATATCCCTGCACACACCGAAATAGCCCTATTTGTAATGAAATACACCTATATACCCCCAAATACCCCTATACACATTAAAATAGCCCCATGTAGAATAAAATACCCCCATAATCTTAAAATATCTGTATACACCCTAAAATACTCCTACAGACACCAAAATACCCTTGTGTACCCTAGAACACCACTATAGATACTGAAATACCCCTGTGCACCCTAAAATATCCTTATAGACACTAAAATACCCCTGTGCACCTTAAAATACCCCTAAAGCCCCTGCAGACCCTGAGCATGGTGCCCACAGGCATTTTGGACCCTGTGCCCACCCGGGAGTCGTAATGGGGCCGTCCAACCTCCATCCACGGGCAGCTCTTCCCGGGTGATTATTCCCAGGCTGATGGCAAACACCGCCTGATAAACAGCTGATTCCTTCTCCTCCCAGCCCCGTGGCCGATTTGCATACAATAAATATCGCCCTCGGAGCGCGGGGGCCCGGCTCATCCCTTATTTATGAGGAGTAAACACGGGATCGAGTTTGCATAATCAACACGTATTTAATTTGCGAGCTCTTCCACGCGGGTTCGGGCTCTAATCAGGCTCCGCTGACAATCAAGGTGGAAATATCTTCATTAAGTGCTGGCAGGTCCCGGAGCCGCCGGGAAGGCGAGGTGCCCGCCTGGGATGCCAGACCTGGAATGTCACAGCCACGGACCGGACCATGACTCCCCTTCTGTCCCACTCCCAAGAATTTCCCTTCGCTGCCTACCAGCCAGATTTTTACTCTAATTTGGTGATCCTCGCTTCCTCCTGCATGCTAATATATGCAAAGAAACACCAGGGCCCCTATTAAAATGCCATGAAAATCTAATGAAATTAATGTTGGCAACAAATATTACCTAATGGAAGAGCCTCCGGGAAAAAAACCCGAGTGCAAATATATATTTGCACATATTTAAAGGCCTCTGTCAAGTAGTTTAGCTCCACAGTTTGGATATTATTAAAAAGGAGGGGGAGGGAGCCCGATGTTTTCCAAGCCCAACATGAGCAGAAGGGCTTCCATGAATTATATTTTTAATTTCAGTGGGAACTGGAGCTGATATAACTGGGATCCTCCAGCCATTCTGGATGCTCAGGCAGAGCAGCCCAGGGCAGAGGTGGGAGTTGAGCCAGGGAGGGGAGCCAGGCACACTCCATCCCACCATCATATCCAGGGAACAGCCCATCCAGGGATCATCGTATCCATTGGGCGTCCTGTCTGGAGAGCATCCCATCTGCCATGTGTTACACTCAGGAAATGCCATATCCAGTGACTGTCCTGTCTGGAGAGCAGCCCATCCAGTGTGCACCCCATCCAGTGAGCATCCCACGTGGTAAGTATCCCATCCAGTGAGTATTACATCCAATGAGCATCACATCCAGTGAGCATGAGAATCACCACAGGGACTGGTGGCACCAAGGCTTCCCGAGGGAGGGGACACCCAATTATCCATGTTTATTAACTTATGTGTTCGTACTCCAAAGCCACCCAGCAGTGACAGCTCATTATAAGCTTATCTCTCACAGAGGCTACTCCTTGTCAGCAATTACAACAGCTCCTATTAATTCCTCTTTAAAGGAGCCCTGGCAGGTAATATCTGCCCCTAAATTTAAGATTTGTAAAAAAAACCCGACCTGAGTGCCAATATTACCATTAATTATGTTACGCTTAGGTTTTTTCCAATTTACAGTAGAAACTGTGTGTTTTCCCTTCAGACCCACCAGCAGCTTTCAAACAGCTTTGAAAGCCTCCATAAAGATGTGTCCTTGCCCAAATTTCAGGGGCAAGCCCCACCCTGCCCCCAAGGGGGCACAGCCACTCAAGGGCTCATGGTATGGTGGGCATCAGGTGTTCAAGGGCCAGGGTGCCCCTACCCAGAACTGTGCCCTGGGGGGTCAGATAAACACAGGGCTGGGAAGGAAATGGCTTGGAATACTGGGAAATTGAAAACTGGGCAGATGCACTTGGGCCCCTGTGTCCCTGGGAAAGGAAACAACAGTTCAGTGCTCAAAGGCAAACTGTGTGGGAGGGAGTTGATTTGACACCAGGAGCACGTGAGTTTTGTATTGGAAAATAATCCAGAAAAAAATTGTTCGAGGTCAGAGCAACTCAGAATGTTTGCTCAGAAATGGGAATATTTGGGGTTTCCTTTTTTAATTTCAAATTAAGCCTTTGCAAAAGCCTTCCTATAGTTTTTTATATATATATATATATATATACACAAAGCTCTATTTTCATATTCATATCAAAATGAAGTTCATTCTCAACCATCACCACATCTAGAAAAAAAACAGTGGCAGAATTCCACCTGGGAAGCACCTGGATGAAAAGCTTTGAGCCCCAGGAGCCATCTGCCCCCAAAGCTCCTCTGCCCCCCTAGACCTCCCCAGGGCAAGGGCTTTACTCTTCATTTAATAAACCAATACCTGCTGCTTTGCCCATCTCTCTTCCCAAGTCCAAAATAGCTCCAGTGGTATCTGCTCAGCTCTTCCAGAAAGGATTGTTCAATATTTCTCCGCGAGCTGTGGGATGTCTGCTGTTAGTGAGCACATTAAACAGGGGTATAAATTCGTAATGAGAGCCCTGAAATGAATGGCTCTTATCATTTATGGATGGAATAATTAAAGATACTGTACTTGGAGGTTTTACATGGGCCTGTAAATTGTCATCCATGAAAGCAGGGGATCAGGAGAGTTGGAAAAGCCTCAGTCTGGGCAGTTCAGGTGGCAGCTTGGTGTGTCCAGGACTGTGGGACCCTGGAGGATGCCAGTGCCAGCAGTGCTGTGGGTATGTCTCTGCCCCTGCTCGGGGTCCCCATTCCCAGCTCCCAGAGAGAGACAGCCCTGGCTGTCAGCATTTAGAGAATTAAGCTTTCTTGATGACTTTGCTGCCCTTGGAATTCCCCTGCTGGCAGAGCCATCCCTGAGGCTCCCACCTGCTGCTGGGTTCCCAGGAATGTCATGGCACGGGTGATGCTCTGCTCTGGGCATCCCAGGGCTTTGGGATGGGGTTCCCTTGCAGTTCCATGCCCAGCCCAGCCCAGCCCAACCCAAAGGATCTGTGCCATGGGGTGGTGGGTGCAGGGGACACCCAGCCCATCCAAACCCCCTCAGGGGACAGAACGACCCCTCCTGGCACCACGTCCTACTTTAACTCCTATCATCTAAAATACTGTAACTATGGCAACAGCTGCAGGTGAGACTCATTACAGTTAATCCTCTAATTACTAACTACCTCTTCAATCAGTTGTAATTACTTTGGGGACACAGTTAACCTCTCATTAGAAACGCATGGCCACGTTTTACCAAAAGCACAAACAGTGACATGCCTGGTAATTTAGCACCGTCGCACTCAAGGCCACTCTCCGGCTTTTATGCCGGCACAATCTCATCCCTGTCATTAACCAGGAATGGTTGTCATGACAATTAATCATTCAATCCCTCATCAGCAACTTTTGCCAAATGTCACCCTGCTCTTGATCAAATGAGAAGGGAAAATTAAATGAATCAATTCAGCACCTTGGCATTTGTGACTATTTTTTCGAGGGGGGGGAAAGTTGGCAGTGGCCCAGCAGTCGGGGTGCCACACTCTGCCCACGTGTGAGGGGCCTGGGGAACCTGTTCTGGGGCTTGGGGGCTCCCCAGGGAGCACCCCTAGAGCTGAGGGTCACCCTGTGCCCCTCAGGGCTCATTGACCTGATAGTCCAACCTCTGTGGCCATTGCACCATCACCAGCTCCTGCCATGGCCACCCAGATGTGCTGTCCCCAGATGTGCTGTCCCAGATGTGCTGTCCCCAGATGTGCAGGGTGTTGTCTTGGCCAGCCTGGTGACCTCCAGAGCAGAGCAGAGCAAAGCGCTCGCTTCTCCGCCTGCCCCAATTTTGCAAACAATCATCTCTCTGATCATTTTCCTTTTAAACCTGTAATTAGCTGGAGTCATTTGCTGAATGCAAATCCCAGCCCTTAATTACCAGCACTAACCTTGAGCTGCACTGGGGCTCCTGGTGGCTGTGGGTTTGGCGGGGCTGTGCATTGGCATGGCCAGGTTTTGGGCAAAATGTGCATCATTCTAGGGGGCTGTGTGCGGGCAGAGGGTGGCTGATGGTACCCCAGGGCACCCTGAGGCCACGGCTCCTCCCAGAGGGGTTTTGCCCAGCATGGAGAGCACGTCTCTGGGGGGATGCACCCATGATCCACACACCCTGCGACAGGAGGGGAGGCTGGGAAAGGGAAGTTTCTCTGCGACTCAATTATAGGAGATTGTAAAATTGCATTAGGGAAGTTGGCATTTAAAGCCTGATGCGTTTGGACAGTGTGTCTCTCCCCGGCTTGGAGGGATCGATTATCTGTCAGAGGGATGGCGGGATGGGGCGCTGCTGGCACTGCACACACACATCCCACCTCCCACTACCCACCTCAGACCAGCATCCATGGCCAGGCAGCCCAGGGACCCCCAGATGGGGCCAGAGCTGGGGCAAGGGCCAGGGATCTCCTGGGACACTTGGCTCCAGCCCCTCTGAGCAGGGCAGGCGCAGGGTGCCTGTCCCACCGGAGATGGGGTCCCTGTGCTGCAGAGTGGGGGCCCGAGGGTCTCGCAGGGCTGCTCCCGTCCCCACGTCAGTGAGCAGCACAGATCAGGGCTGTTTTATTTAATAGCCTTGTTTGGGAATTCCTGTCCTGTTTGTTCACACGTGTGTCACTCAGTTCATACTCACACTCCCACCCAAGCGAGCACATTTGATGCTGAAAGCCCCCGGCACTGGCGTCTGCTTCCCTTGGTGCTTCCAGGGCTGCACCAGGGCCAGGGCCACGCTCGCTCCTCAAACAAGGTGTGTGTGTGGGTCACCATTCAGTGTCACCTCCCTGGGACGACATGGCAAGTGTCACTTTGCCTTGGGCTCACTTCCTGGTGCTCCGTGTCCCACTGCTCTCCTGGCATCTTGAGGCAGCAGGATCTGGCACCGCTGAGGTATGGATGGGGATGTGGGGTTCCAAGTGACAGAATGGGTGTTATATTGGGGTACCCTCCAAGGGCCAAATTCCCCCTGGGTCCAGGGAGAACACCAGATGCCTTCAACACAGCTCCAGACTCCACTGGCAGTGCCGGGTGCCGGCATCACCCTTCCTTCCCTGGCTGTCCCGACTCCCTGCGATTCCCTGATTAATTCCCTGAAACCTGCAGTGCGCAAATGAGTAATAATCCCAGTGAGTGCTAATTGGTGAGCTGTGTCCTGACAAATTGATTTGTGCTGTGTTAACATTGCACGCCCGCCTGGCCCTGCACCCACTGCGCCAGGGTCACACCGACCTGCCGAGCGCAGATCCCGGAGCCACGGGGATGGATGGCTCCTTCCTCACCAGCTCCTGCCTGTGTGGGTGGGTAGAGACTGTGGGCAAAGCCAGAACAGCATCCAAAGTCCCCCCAGCTTCACCCCACTTGGACTCAGGGTGTCTGTCATCCGGACAGCATGAGTTTCCAACTCTGGGAGCACCAGGAAAGGTGTGAAGGAACCTGGCTCCAGGGATGTTTCAGGGATGCTCCAGGGATGCTCCAAGGGCTCCTGGGAGCCAGGACCATCATAATGTTCCGGTGCTGCTGGTTCATACGTGGAGAGTGACTTGTTGCTGCTGAGATGGGCAGGAGTTGGGCAGGAGCTGGGCAAAGGATGGGCAGGAGCTGGCAGGAGCCCGGGGCTGGAGCTGGGCAGGAGCCCGGGGCTGGAACTGGGCAGGAGCCCGGGGCAGGAGCTGGGCAGGAGCCCGGGGCAGGAGCTGGGCAGGAGCCCAGGGCAGGAACTGGCAGGAGCCCGGGGCAGGAGCTGGCAGGAGCCCGGGGCTGGAGCTGGGCAGGAGCTCGGGGTAGGAGTTGGCAGGAGCCCGGGGTAGGAACTGGGCAGGAGCTCGGGGCAGGAGCTGGCAGGAGCCCGGGGCTGTGCCGCTGCCGCTCGCTCTCGTCAATTCTTTATGGCGCTGCATCTTTAATAGCTTTACAGAGCCCATTTAATGTGCTCCCAGACATGAAGTGCTGTCTAATCAGCACATTTAGGAGAATTGCCCACATCCTGGTCTCGCTGCCATAAAACAGTGCCCACAGAAGCATCTGTAATTAATGTTTTTTTTCACTCGCTCCCTCTCTCTCCCACTGAATCAATTTATAAAGCACGGACTTCCTCTGCGCTGGAGCTTTTAGGCTGTTTTACTCCGGCATCCGAGGTGACTCGGCAGCGCTCGTCAATTAAGCAGCTGTGAATAATGGATGCTTCAGAGTAAAAAACACAGCCTGATTCCCAGAAATGATCAATGCGCATTTTTCTGACAAAAAACACAGGCTCACACGTACTCACCGGGCTTCACTCACCCTCCCGGGGCTGAGCGGAGCCCCCGAAAAGGAAAGGGGGGGTTGGAAAAGAGCCTCTCTTTGCTCCTGCTTTTGAAAGGGAAAATTAAAAACGGGATGAGAATTAAGGACAGAGATAATTAGTGTCACCCGCTGGGCAGGACCTGCCTGCTGCCACCCGGGATGGGAACAATGTTCCTGGGGAAGGCACCGACCACAAATTGGGCATCCTATCCTGAGGGGAGCACGTCAGTGTGGCCATAGGGGGTGGAGGGAGCATGTCGGGACCCCCGGAGGGTCCTGTGTGGTGTGAGCCCCCGCACAGCCCCCAGCTCCGGCTGGGGAAAGTTTGCAGGTTTTATTGCCGGAGATGAAGGAAATAAAAAGGGAGTGAAAGTGGGACGGGGGGGGGGGGGGGTGGGGGGGCTGTGGATGCTGGGCCGGCAGGGAAGGGGCAGACACCCCCTGTGCCCTGTTTTGGGAGACTTCAAAGCCTCCCGGCGCACAAAGGCGCTGCCTTTGCTCTTTGGATCAAAGCCCCGCGGCGGGAGGGCACCGGCAGCGCACGGAAAGCTCAGCCATGCGCGAGCCCACGCGGCCCCCCGGCCCCCCAGATCCCAGCGATGGCCAGCACCGTCCGGCACTGCCACCTTCTCCCTTCTTCACGTGGGATCCAACACAGGCATGGGATGCAACGGGAGCCGAGCCCTCCAGCACCCTTTCCACAGCCCACTGTGGGTGCTCCCGTGTGTCCCCAGCACCCTCCCTGCACCCAGTGCCCCCAGGGATGGGACAGAGACAGCCCAAACCAGGGACCACCCCGTTGGGTGATCAGCACCGTCTTCTCAGGCTCAGGGCCGGGAAGCCACCCCGGGATGATGAGCTGGAGTCAGAAGTGTTTCCCCCAAGCCAGGGCAGCCATGGGCTCTGGCAGCATTGCTGGCACCCAGCTTCAAGCTGCCCGGTGGGAAGGCAACTGTCCTGTGGAAACCTGCTCCAAAATGGAAAATTTATAATGGTGTTTAATTGGTTTTAAGCAAAGCTTAATTGGGATCATACACCTGGGCACCGTGCTAATTTCCAAGCCATAATTGGCCTTGAAAAGTGGGAGAGGGGGCGGCATGGCTGGGCTGTGACAAGCAGGATGCTGAGAGTGGGGTGCTGGGAACAGGGTGCTGGGAGAAGGACGCCAGAAGTGGGATGCTGGGGGTGGGAGGCTGGGAGCAGGATCTGGGGAGCAGGATTCCTGGAGTGGGATGCTGGGAGCAGGATGCCACTGGAGGTGGGGTGGTCCTGCCAATCCGACAGACTGGGAGCCCTGCCAGGCTCTCAGCTCTGACAAGCTCGCATCAAGTTATCCTGGAAGATCAAGGCTCTCGCCCATGAGTGCTGTTCTCCAGGAGGGATTTCAGGGCTGGCTCCATGCAGAGCCTGGCTCGGGGGCACACAGAGCCTGATTTGCACGGTCCTGGTGTCACACAAAGGCGGAGCAGTGCTGGTGGTGACGGATGTGCTGGCTGGATCACTGAGCCTCTGCTTCCTCTCCCCAGCCCTGGAGTGAGGATGGTCCCATGGGGCAACCACAGACTGAGAGGGGCTGGGGATGCCCAATGCTGTTGTTGGGGCTGCCAGGGAAAACCAGGGTGCTGCAGAGAAAAAGGCTTTTGAAATAAAACAGGAGCAAATTGTGTTTGAAATCAATTATCTACCACGGAGGCAACTGGCTTGGGCACACCCTGCGGAGGACACGGGAGGCTCTGGTGCCAGGTAACAGGGACAGGGATGGTATGGATGCATGGCAGAGCCACAGCACTGCTGGCCAGGAGGTCCCATTTCTCTTTCCCCCTCCATGTTCCGGCTGATGGCCATGATGAGGCTTTTTATTTCTCTCCTGCAAAAATATTGATTTTGGTCATTATCATTCTGCCCCCTGGGGCTCTCACAGCCTCATGCCTGTGTCATCCTGCTGAGATCCTGAGCAGGGCCAGATAGTGTCCCAACAGGGTGTGACAAGTGTTTTGGTGCCATAGTATCTCCAGCATCTCTGTCACATTGTCCCTGGCACCCAGAGAGCCAGAGCCAAAGGGGAGATAAAACTCTGATGACCCAAAGTGGAGTATCTTTGGGCAAGCAGATCCCTGTGGGCAGGGACTAGGGGGTTGGGGAGGGGAATGTGGGGCTGGGGACACCCCCAGAATGGCCACAGCTCCCCATCCCTCCCCTAAGGGCTCCCAGGTATCAGAGGTGGTTTCCTACTCCTTTCATTTTGGCTCCAACTTCGCCCTAATAAATCCTCTATTAATGGGAAAATCCAGGGAGATGGTGGAACCACAGATCAGTCCCAGCCCCACACCTGCCCTGTTGACCTCTGCCACTCCAGGACACCCGGTGTCTCTGCCTCCCTCCGTCCTCAGCTCTGGATCAGAACCTCTGTAACCAGATTTACAGAGGCTGGAATACATCATGTGGGAACAGAGCCACTCGTACTTTCTATGTCTCCATTAATCTTCTGTGAGTGCTGCGGGAAGGGAATCTCAGCTCCTGGGGGCCAAGGGGAGCAGATGGGGCAGGAGGAGCTGAGCCTGGTGCCACCCTGGTGCCATAGCCAGGATGGACTGGGACGGGCAGAGGTGTAGGCAGAGGGCTCCTGCTCTGCTCTTTGCCAGCACAACACTGCCCTCCCAGAGGTCACAGCTGAGCTGTAATGCCTTATGGAACCTGGATGTGTTTGCCTGCAGCAATCTGCCAAAATTTAATATGCAGAGTGGAGGGATCCTTCCCCCTGGGGCGGCAGGAGCCATTTAGAGAGGGGAACACAACCGTGAGCAGAGCGTGGCTGTCGCGGGAGCAGCGCGGGAGAGACGCTCTTATCAGAGCAGCGACACCGACAACCCGGCCTTATACATTTTTAATAAATCATTTCAAATTCTTGACTGTCAGGAGGACTGAATCAGGTGGTTCCCTGGCAGAAAGGCTGAGGGGTTGTGCCGGCTCTCCTGGCAGCCCTGATGGGGGGCATAGGAGGGGCATCACTTGGGGCCACTGGGCATTGCTTGGTGCCATGGGCACTGGTCTGTCCCGCTGTGTGGGAACCAGTTAAGCCAGCAGCACCTGCATTCAGTTAATTGGGATCAAAAAGGAGTGTTTTGGCCTTGACTAGTTTTTTTGATAAAGGGAGTGCTGTGTTCTCAAAGTGAAAACCTCTTTGAACGGTCTGCACGATAGCGTGTTTTTCTCTCGTGGCTGAACGCAGCCACTACATGATGTGAGGTGAAAATGTGCGGAAACAAGGCACTGGTTTAGGACAATCCTGGGAATTCTGGTTATTTAAAAGCCAAACACCAGGTGCAGTTTACAAAGGAACCCTAATAAAAGTGGAATGCCGGAAAGATAGGCGGACAAATGCCGAAACTGAACTCTGTGGTGTGCAGCCTCATTTCTTTCAGTGCCCCTAATCGCCATACATTGTGGCAGGTTCAGGGATCATTCACCTTCCTCCTCTCCCCAGTTGGTGCCCTCCACCACACTGGGGCCACTGACAGCCCGGCAGAGCTGGGAGCAGCACAGGGGAGAGAGTGGGAACCTGCTGAAACAAGCAAATAGCAATGATTCTCCTTTTCCAAATGTCAGCAGATTTGGAGGGGAAAGAAGTAAAGAAGTTAAAGGTGAAGATCTCCTGGGAATCTCTGATTTTGTTCCTGGAGCTCAGCTTTCGGCCCACAGACACACTCTGCTGCTCTCCTCGGCAGGGACCACCCTGTAATTCATGCCGGCAGCACGTGCCAGCACTGCTTCATAAATGCAATTAAGCACCTTAATCGAGTAATTTGGGGGAGAAGGAAACTGGCTAGAAAGCAGTAGAAGGGAAATAAAACATTGGTGTAGAAGGGACATACATAATACCACACACAGGATGGGGCAGGAACAAGACCAGCAGCACCGTTACTCCTGGCCCTTATCATCTCCCAGGAACTGGTCGCTCACAAAGCCAAAGGCTTTGGCCAAGAAGCCAGTGAATCCCTGCAATGGGCTCTGATGCCAAAGGAGAAGGCACCCCAGGCTCCACAGTGCCCCGGGGACCACCAGGGAGGAGGTGATGCCCACAGGAGAGGGGACAGTACCCACTTGGAGGTGGTTGTGACTGCCAACCCCTCCCTGGGAATGATGCCTTTGCTCTATGATGGCCAGGGTGCTGCCCACTGAGGGTCCTCTCACAGCTGGAGCCTTGAGACCCCCCAGAAGCCCCTCAGCTTTGCCTCTGCCCAGTGATGCTGCTGAGCACTCACACACAAAAAGGCTGTGGAATGGCCCTGTGCTGGATATGAAACATCCCCAGGTGAGATAAAACCAAATCACCTGTCAGTCAGTGCCGTATCTCGGGTGGCATCGGAGCCTCGTGACTAATAGGGCTTGAAAATGCTCCGCAGGCTGGAATCCTCCTCATGCTCCTGGCCCTGCTCACAAGGACTTTTCACCCAAACTTTTGAGCAAGGTTGAATTTTTCACAAAATACAAATAGGAGCAAAAGACAAAAGTACTGGATCTGCTCTGCCACTGGCAGGGGACCGAGCAGGGTGACAGCAGAGAGCAAGGACATGGTGACCCCAGGATGTTCCCAGCCGCTGCTGGGATGCAGAGCTGGCACAGGGCCATGCCAGGGCCCGGCTCGGGGTTGGGGCTGATGCTCTGTCATTCCTCGGCCCCAGGAGCATGTGGATATTTCTGCACCCCCACAGCAGGGGGGCTGTGATGTCCCCTCAGTGCTTTTGCAGGGTGAGAAGTGTGTGAGGGGCTCTCGCAGGGAGCCAGACTCTGCTCCTCGTCTCAGAGCTGGGAAGACCCTGAGGGAAGTCGCAGGAGCGATGATCCATCATGTGCCAGTGACCCGGACAGGGATATTTTTAAGCAGGGAATAAAAATAGACTCAGGCTGATGGCAAGCGCTTGCTCCCAGCGTAGCAGTCAAGGGGTCTGGGGGCTGGAGGTGGGGGACAGGATGTACCCCAGCCCCTCACCCCCAGCCAGTTCACCCCTCACACTGCACAGTGATCACCCTGCCAGAGATGGTTTCATGGCTTGCTCCCAGGGTGGCTTCTGTGTCACTGCCTGTGCCCCAGGGATTGTCACCCTGCCCAGGCCACCCCCTTCCCCTGCAGCTGGCAGACACCGGGGTGGTGGTGTGGGGCTGCCAGTGCCCCCAGAAAACGCTGCCTGATGCACTGGGAGAGAACGCAGGCACCGCTGGCCCCAGGACCTGGCTGGAATCGGGATTTGTTTCAGCTGAATAACTTGCTGAATCTATAAATAAACTGGGGGAAAGCAAGCGCAGAGCATGGGAGCTTCTGCCTTACTGACCCTGCAGCACCCGAGGCAGCTGCCTCTGAATGCCACCCAGCTCCACCTCCACCACCCCCCACAACAGTGGCACCCAGGGCGACAGTGGGGACAGCAGGGACAGTGGGAAGGATGCTGCTGGGACACAGCTCCTTGCCTGAATCGGAGCTTTCTGAGTCTGGATCAGCTGTCTGCCCTCTGGGTCCTCCATGCCCTCTGTGCCCTCCTGCTCTGACTCTCCCAGTCTGGCCCAGCACAAGGGTGCTTCTGGCTCTGGGGACCCCAACAAGGACCAATTTTTCCCTATGGGCAAACTTGGCTCTCACTCCAGTGAGATCTGGGATCCAGGAACAATCCCATGTGCTGGCACTGGGTGAGGAGCAGCAGATCCTCTGTGATACAGCAGCAGCTTGGAGACATCCCCACTCCTGCCTGCCTTCCTTCTCCTCCCTCTCCTCCTCTTCACGCCTGGCTGCCCCGGCCGTCTCACTCCGCTCTCCATTTGCTTTCCCAACAGATGTTGGTGTCTCTCCTCTAACGAGCATTTTAGCGCCAGAATCTCTCTCTCCCCTTTGACTGGGGAGCAAAAAGCTTGACATCTCCCATCAGCATCAAAGTCACTGGCCCCAACACCCCGCACCCCACCATGGCTGCCAGCGCCTCCCTGCCCCTGGTGCTGCCGGAGCCACCACGGCACAGTGCCGGCACCACCATTAATGTGCTCCACGAGTTCGTGCCCCCAGTGTGGCCTGTCCTTGCCTGCAGTGCCTTAGGGAGCTGCATTTGGAAATGGCTGGGAGCTGGGGAAAAACCTCCCAGGATTTGATGGGAAATGGGGAGTGGGGTCGTTACTGAAAAAGCAGCCGTGGGAAGCACCGACTTGAGTGACAACACCTCCATTAGCACCAGTAAACCCTCAGCTGGGTGCATGGACATCCCTGTGTGCCTTGCTGGGCCCTGGTAATATTAATTACGGGCAGGAGCCAGCAGGGTGGTGAAGGTGCCATTTCCCCTGCCGTGTCCTTCACCATCCCTTTGTGTCCCCAGAACAGGAGGGCTGTGAGTGGGGCAGGAGCCAGCGATCCCAAATATCGATGGCAGCCCCGATCAATGCTATCTCCTCTTTCCATGCCTATGAGCTCATTGATTTTTTTTTGTTGTTACCTCTGTGTTTATGTAATGTCTGAACTTTGCACAACTGAACCGTTTAATGTGCAGAAAAGAGCCCTGTTGCCATGAAAACGGACCTGCAAATGACAGCACGGATGCGGAGATATCCCTGTTTTATTGGGCCATACGGAATGGATTTTAACCTTGATAAGTCAATAACTTTTCGTACAAAAGGAACGAAAGCAGATACAGCTTTCAGAGCCTTGGATGCATTTAAAGTAGAGAGTAATGGCCCGGTTTTAATCCCTGGGAAATCTTTCTCATTCTGAGGGCCAGGCATTGCCAGGGCAGAGTGACATTTTGGGCAAAGAATTACTGTGTGCATTTGTCAGGATGAGAGATGGAGACACTCCGCGCTCCAGATTGCCAGCGCCAGTCAAAAATAATGATATTAAATTAAAGGGATATTGTCATCTGGAAGACCGGAGAATCATAGGATAGAATCATTGAATGGCCTGGGTTGAAAAGAACATACAGATCATCCAGTTCCACTCCCTGCCACGGGCAGGGACACCTCCCACTGGAACAGGTTGCTCCAAGCCCCTTCCAACCTGGCCTTGGACCCTTCCAGGGATAGGGCAGCCACAGCTTCTCTGGGCAAGCTGTGCCAGGGCCTCACCACTCTCACAGGGAAGAATTTATTCTTAATACCCAGTCTAAACCTACTCTTTGTCAGTTTGAAGCCATTCCCCTTGTTCTGTCACTATGATCACGTGTTATCCCTGTTTTAGGAGCGTGGTAAACTTTATGTGGGCTCCCCAGTGCCACAGGGGAAGGACTCACCCGCTGCCACCCCGGACACACTGATGCATTATTTATTTGTGCTAAAGCAGAAGGACTTTTAAAAATCTCTCTCCTCCAGCTTCCTCCCTGCAATTCAATCCCTCTGGAAGTGGCAGCGGAGCTGGTTTCACTTTGCAGAGCTCATTCATTAGCAGATTAAGGCTCTCCTTGTGTTCCCAACATCGCTGGGGGAAATTTATGTTCCGGCAAAGTATTCACAGGTTCCCTGAATCACCAAAGTGTTTCTCCTCTGTAAAGTCTTAAAAAAAAAAAATGAAGGAAAAAAGGGTGGAAATAGGGAGGTCAGAACTGCTTAATAGTATCTCCTTGAAGGCAGTGCCAAAACACCCACCTTTTGAAGTTTGCTATTCCGGGACAGATCTCTTCCCCGGCAAAGACGCCGTCACCCTTTCAAGTCCTTGTGAGTGACTTCAGGTGGTTAAAACATTTGCTGAGAAGAATGAAAGCTCCTTTTTATATTTTTTTCCCCCCCTGAATAAAAAGCAATCTTTCTTCCTGCCTTACTAATAGCTTTGATTAAATTATCTCTGAAAAAATCTAAGTGCTGTTCACAAATCTGTAATGGTTTTATTCTTATCACCGGCCTCTACTGCAACATGGGAAGCAGATAAATAAGCTGCAGAGAAGGTATAAAACTGCACCAGAACCTGCCAGAGAGATGAGCTGAAAATGTTTGAACTGAAACAAATGAGCAGTATGAATAGCCCTGCTCTGAGAGAGAATTTATTCAATATAATATATTTTCACAGGGAGGATGATATGTGTTATAATTGCACAGAGGAGTCGCTCTCCTGAAAGCAGATCTAGCTATTATTTTAATTTCCCAACCTTCAGCATTTACTGGATGGGGAGTGGTGACTGGAGCAGCTTCATGTATTCAGAGACACTGAGTCTCCCAAAATTGGTCCTGGATAGCAACTCTCCTCCCCCCTGGGCTCACAGATGCCTCAGGAGCTGCTGATGCTTCCCTGGGCAGAGGAGCTGGAAAGGCCCCATAAAGAAACCAGATCACCCCAAAAACTCCTCTAAATGCATTAAAAAGTCAGATCACCCCCAAACAGGTCAAAGATCAGTGCCAGAGGGCAGGAACCGGGGAGGAGGGAGGCAAAGAGATGATGAGCCCCGGAGGTACACACTGGGCTGCTTTGGGGTGCTCAGTGGAGGAGAGCTGCACGTGCACATGTGGAATCATTATGGACAGGAGTGAACAGGCTGCTGCTCTTCCCACGGACTCGAGCACAAAAGAAACCCAAACGCCTGTGGCAGAGGTTTTGGGGGGAAAGGAATAGTGGATTCCAGGATTTCTGTCACCAAGGGCAGCCTCAGGTGAGGCAGGTTGCTTGGACTATACATCCCACAGTATCAGGGGTGTGCATGGCCATCGCCACGGAGGCCACCAGCTGTCGGGAGTGTGAGCTCCAGCCTGGCTTTCACCCCCCCGCTCGGTGCTACTTTGGCACTTCGAGGTGCCCCCCGATGCCCCCCTGGGCCGCAGGACTACAACTCCCACGTTGCTCCGCGGCTGCCCCGCGGCCCCAGACGCGCGGCGGCCCCGCGCGGTGCACGCCGGGAAGCGCAGTCCCGCCGTTCGGATTTTCCCGCGGACCCGGGGAGGGGGGAGGAGGCCCCGCCCCCCCCCCCC